>NC_051431.1:6188667-6292924 GCF_001649575.2 Kryptolebias marmoratus
ATTTCAGCGATTTTGACTATAAAAATGCGATTTGGACCATAAAAATGTTCGAAAATTACTCATACATAAAGATCAGTGGACAAATATTAATATTCATTTTATGTTATGATTTTTTTTTTTCTTGTCATGATGACAGGGGAGGCTCTGCCTCACCTGCCTCCCCTGACCGCACGTCCCTGATAGTTCCTCATTTTGATGTAATGTTGCAAATGGTCAGTCAGAACAGCAGCAGCACTGGGGCTGCTGCTCCAAGCTCTTCTCCAAGCGATTTGAGATCAACTACACTCTGCTGCCAATGTATGTTTCTTATTTCTTATTTTACCACTACAGTACCATACAGCCAAGCACAACTCATTCCAAATCAATGTCCTCAGGTCCCTTCTGAATGGTTCAGAAAAATTTTCTAATTACATAAAATTATAAGTAACTGCATGCCATAAAAAGCTGAAACTCCTGCATATTTTAAACTATGCTTTCATATTTAGGACTTAAATGCACTTTACACGCAGGGTACCACGAAGGTTATCATGAATAATTCTTCAACCCATCATGAAATATTAAAAGTTAGAAGTATTTTCCGATATTTATGCAAATAGCAACAGCATTTTTTCTGTGTACCTAAATTTGTGATGTTTTTGCAAACTGGTGGTGGCATCAAACAGCATAAACACCCAACAAAAATTCACAGTGAGAATTTTTTTTTTTTTTTTAACAGTGAAGTAAATTTCAACCTATAGTAAAACATTTAGTGCCTGAGTTTCCATGTTTTGTTTGTGTGTCCAAGTAAGAGAATGGTAACACGAGTGAAGGATAGTTTGAATCTTACCACTGTGAGGCTATGTGCCTGCTTGAGTAAATCCGCTCTCTGTCGTTGTGCCTGCTTCACATGGAAGGAGTTGCTTTGACTTTGGATGACAAACACTATCTCCCGCAGGTCTGGAGGAACACAAAGGACAAAGATGTGAGAGAGCTCCCATACTGTGAAAAAGGATCAGGGCAATCAATGACCTTCTAAGAGCAAGACAAGATAAGAGCCACACTCTGAGTTTCTGAGGTGACTTTGGCTAATCTCCATTATTGGCCTGGTGATAATAACCACCACATCATGAGCTTTAATTGACTTGGAAGAGAGTATGTAAATGTCACATTCAAGACTATTTTATTTAATAAAAGATTAGCAGACAGATGAATATTTCTCTGAGGTGCAGTAACACCCAGAAGGTTATCACAACCCAGATGTCCACTTCTGGCTTAGTGACACAAATACAGCATCAGTAAAATTCGACCTTGTTATTATAATGTTAAAACCAAAATTAACAGGTAACAATTAGATGAATAACATCATATTAAAATGGTCTAATAAAAGCTGTTTTGATGCTGACACATGGTTAAATTTCATCTTTAACATTAACTGTAGTAGCTGCAGGTCATCTTCATGTGGAATATACAGGTCTGTAAAAGCAAAACAGCTCCGTGAAAAATCTTGTTGACTGCACAAACAAGTCCACATAAACATTGTGGCTCTCACAGCCAACACAAAACAAGAACAAAGAACCACGGGGAAAACAATAAAAGAGAGAAAAGTGTCATTTTGTCTTTGGATGTGTACAATTACATTTGACAAGTCCAAAATTCTGCAAGCTGTCCCTCACATCAAAATAAAGTCTACAGAACATTGCTGAAATGTTTTTATTATTATTATTAATTTTACTAGACTCATTTCCCCAATGGGGAAATTCAATCGCTGCATTTATCTCATCGCACATGAGGAGCAGAAGGCTGCCATCTATAGCGCCCGAGCTAGCAGCTGGAGGGTTAAGGGGGGTAAAGAAAATGGAGGCAGATGTGGGCGCTTCATCTTTCCCAACTAAGTTTTGGGACGGTCCGGGGATCCAAACCTGTAACCTCCCGATTAGAGGCTCACTTTCTCTAACCTCTGTTTCATCATTCCCCCTGTGACAGATGACTGTGACAACAAAAAAGCTTTTCAAGCTGAGAGGTGGGAGCTATTATTAAGTAACAAGAATAAGGAGTTGACAGGAGTTTGTGGTTCTAAATAGCATCTCAGAAATATTGAAATAGGATGTGCAAGGTTGTTTGAATACAAGCAGCTTTTGAAAATTGAATTGATTAGACATTTGTACAGAGAATAGTCATAAAGAAAATACAATGTTAATTAATGCTGGAAATCCTCCCCTGCTACTATGCCAAATTTGATAAATCCAAGTATTTCAAAGCTTTAAAACATAAATAAGGAGCAATAACAATCTAAAAAGAAATACTCCAATAGTTACACGGGGAGCAATGGGAATGGTAAGAGCTGATGATGGCAGGATTAGATGGATTACCTCTACCTCAATTACAGTACTTGCCCCAACTCTCACCTCAGAATCAGAATTATCTGTCGGGGACAGAGATATACATTATATCCAGTACAATATCTTTGTCAAATCTTTTTGATAAAGGACTAGTGGAAGTGTAAACCCTTTCCCTGGCACATAACACAAACCCTGAGCCCCTGCAAGGGTGTTTTGGGAGATTTCTTGATAAATCTAAGCATGTCCATCTCCTAACAAATCTACCCTCAAGAGCTAAGCTTAGTGAGAATACAGCCACCTCACCTCTAAACGTCCTTTTGCTGAGTTTGCTAAATGAAAGACTGTGTGTGAGCGTGTGTGTGCATTTAGTTTCTCATAAAGGAGTACATCTCAAGACCCCAGCTGAGCCATCAGCCTCCTGATACTGCACAGTACATCAATACCAGCTGGAAGACACTTAAGGCAAAAATCAGATAAGCAGTTTGCCAATTTCTCATTGTGTAGATAATGCACACAAAATGTCAAAGCAAAGGAGAATGAGAGGTAAAAAAAGAAACTAATTAAAACTGAATTCACTGGCCTTGACTCAACGCTAATGGCTTTCGATTAATCATCAAATGACGAAGCGAAAAGGGGAAAAGAAAAAATCCTGGTTTAGTGCCCTTCTTCCTCCACCTCTATCATTCCTCAGCCCTTCTGCTTGTTCAAAAATCACCTTTGTGCACTGTATTGATAAACATGGCAGCACAACTGATGAATCTATCCTTACTTAAAAACTATCTGGTCTTTCTGTGCTTTTGCTACTGCTGCCAAAGACTGAACAATGATGGCGCTGCCCTAAGATAAATATAGAATTAAAATAAAAAGTTGCATGTTCAGATAAAAAAAGGTCATGGATAGGAAATACATTACAAAAAGTTACAAGTGTCTGGAGGTTTGTGGCAAAGCAAATATTACTCATGTGGTTCCTATAGTAGCACAGGGGTCTTAGGCTGGAATGTGTTGAGTGTTTGCCTATTGGTACATTGTTGCTAGGAAATTGAGGCATTAGACTGGAATTGCAGTTGCTTGTTGTTTGTTTTGCCCCAAGACAAAAGAGAGATATTTAATGTCCTCTGAGCAGGAACTGTTGCAAGGTCAAAAGAAACCCCTCGATGCTATCATGCCTTTGCTGCATTTGTTCTCTGACAGTATCCTGCAAAGTTTAAATAAAGCCACTAGGTGTTTTTAAAGCCACTTATGGTTTTCCCCTCATTTATCAAACACAATATAAAATTCCAGTGGTCACCATGTGTATAGTTCATGTTTACATAATTTCTTATGCTTTCAGCATGGTGCTGGGTGATTATTTGATGTCAGATGATTATTAAATTATTATTAAATAGCCTCTAACCATTATATGTTTACAGTTTTAACTGGATTTGCAGCTGAGATTTCATATAAGGGCTGCATGTTGGATCAGGAAAGTCTCAGTTTTGAATCCTTGTTTGCCTGGATCTTTCTGTCTAGTTTGAATGTTCTCCCCGTGGATGTTTTTTCACATTTTTCATTCCATAATGCATGTTTTGTTAAGTGAATATTAAAATTGACTTTAGGTGTGTGTGTGTGTGTGTGGGTGGGTGGGTGGTTCTTTGTCTGGTGTGTAATTCAATTGGCCTTGTGATGGACTTGCAACCTGTCCAGGGTGAGAGTGAGAGAGAATGTATGTGACAATGGCAGGATTAGATGGATTACCTCTGCTTCAAGGTTTTAAAAATACTGTAAACTTCATTGGCATTTTAATGTAAACTAATAAACACATGAGAGGTATACTAGTTGCTAAATGTTTTAGTAAAACATGTTTTTTTTTTCTCCATTTATAAATCCATTAAAATTTGACAAAGCGATAAACAGTCGAGCGATATTCATGTTAGACACTCTGGTCCTTTCATGATCAAACTGTATGAGGACACAACTAGAGCTTGGATTTCCATCCTAAATAGGAGGTTTTCCTACAGAGAGAAGGCACAGCTACATTTGTTTTTCTTGATCTAATTATCACTGTTCAATAGTTTTAGGACATCCAGAAGTTAATTAAAAGTCTTCAATAAGAGTACTTTTTATAGAGTATTTATTAAGGATTTAAAATGTGGTATTCATGAGTTTGTATATGCCTTATAAAGCATTATTAAGCATTTATAAAATGTTTATAAAACACTGTTTATACGCTGAATAAATGCCAAATTTTTGGCAAAATCAAGTCCTGTACTTTGATTTATTTAAGTCAAGTCAACATAAATTTTCAACATAAAATGCTCTGTTTACATTTTACTCTCGTCAGTTTATTTGTTTATATTTTATTGCTGCTTGTTAATGCTTCAATAAAGCTTATTGACAACTTATTGAAAAGTTGTACCAATTTTGTTTCCCAGTAAATACAAAACAAAATCCTTACTCAAACAAATGTATGTGATTAAAAACACACTTGATCGCCTCAAAATATGAGATAAATTAAATGTACTTCAAACACCACAAAAATGTACAACATTTTGATTAATCTATGCAGCTTAATACATTCATCTAAAATATGTAAAATTGTGCAAAATAGAACCTCTTTGCTTTTACAAAATAAAATAAAAACAAAACAAGAATGTACTGCTGATTCTTCTGTATCTCAATGAAAACGTTTTTTAAAATTGGAAAAATTGCTTATAATCAATAAACTATTTTACTCACAATAGACAAAAGAACAAATTAGAGAATTCCATACAAACGACCCCCACCCCCTTACACCAAAAAAAAAGGAAAAAAAAAAGAAATCAGCCTTACAAACACACACTCACCACTGTCGACTCCAGACCTTTTTCTTTCTAATTACTAACCTTTTCACTCGCTGCATTAGTTTCTGTTACATAAATGAAGACACAGAACTAAATGTCATCTGCTGTTCATTTGACACAGTTTTAACTAAATTAAGACCTGGTCAGGATCATATGATGGTTCTTTTTTAGTCCATTTGTGTAAACTTTGAATTGCAAAAGAGGCACATTTTATTGTCTTGAGGGTAAAAAAAAAAAAAAAAAAAGACGTTTCCTAAGGAAATGCAGCCAAATCCCCAGTCTCTTCAGCGCAAATGATTTTATTTTGCCAGGTTGATGGAACTAGAATGCCGGAGTCGAGTGTTCGTTTATCTCTCCTTGTTCAGCATTCCTCAGAGGCCACTCCATGTGCGGAAAAAAGTCTGTATCAGCCTTGAAATATATTGGATAAAATAAGGAGGAGGAGAATTCTGCCTCCTCCTTTTGCCATTTTCTGATGCTCTTCTAAACGCACAAAGGCACTTTAAAAGGCCATCAATATCTGGTTCCTGGCAACTATATGTGAACACTTTCGGTGTTTAGATGCTGCTTTAACCTTTTTTGACATCGGGAGGTAAAAAATCAAACAAATTAGAGAACCACGACTAATAAACTAAAATAAGGTTGTTTTTCTAGGTGAGTGTGTGTAAAAAAAGACTGCAGTTGCTTGGCCACTGGCTGTGCAGCATTGTAGTGTCATTTACACAAATCAATAGTGACACCTCCTTGGAGCAGATTGCAGATGTTGCCAAGTGGCAGAATAGCTGGGAGCGCACTGACTTCTGGGCACTCCTGCAGGTCTGTCGCCCCCATCAGTGTCTCTAAGTGGGTGTGTGAAGTCACTGGGACTGTCACAGGAACATTTATTTAAGCCTGGAGCATCTCTATCAACACAGCTCAATAAGCACACATAGGGTGGCCAGGCAACAAACAGTGCTAAAGGTATTTCTAATCCAGCTCAGACCCGAGTAAAGAAAAGTGATGAATCAAAGGACAGAATGCGGATCAGGGGAGCAATCGTCATGATAAATGTCTGGCGAACTCTAGATTGATAAGAGTCTGTGGACTAGGCCATTAGGCTGTTGTAGGAAGAACTTTTGATGGGTCCAGAGCGCACAGGTAGAGATGAGAGAGGATGTCAGTAGCTCATTTTCATAGTCAGCAGCCCCAATTCCCCATCCAGCAGTTGATTGTGCCGGTGAAAAATCCCGACTCACTCCAATGACTCACATGATTGGACTCCCAGAAACAGGATGGCCTAGAAGAAAACTCCAAAAGACTTCCCCTATAGGTCCTACTGCATCTCCAAATCAGTGCACGAGAGAGACAAACAGCAAATGGTGTAACATTTGTCTTCAACCAAGCAAATGATGAGATTTTCAGCATCAAGATTTAAATGTTTAAAAGTCAACCTGCAGACACACGTTTGATATTCAGTCTGCAAGCACGTTCAGTATATCCAACTGTTTTTTAGGTTGTTGAGAGTTTGATTTAGAAATAAAAAAATGATTTACCTTTCCCCTTGGCAATCATCTACTGTGACGCAAGCCTATGGATCAAGCAGTAAGTGAAATGATTTTCTATCAGCTTTCTTCTCCTGTTAATACATACTTTTAATTGCCTTGCAAAAGATCGATGGAAAGCATGGTGTATTTAACTTTCAGCTTACTGCTGAAAAAAAAAGAGATCAATATCACAAATATCAACCAATAAACACAGAGAGCAAAATATCAGAGGAAGCCGGCAGAAATGGAGTGAGAGGAGGAAAACGTCAGTACTGAGAAATATGGGCGGGTGCACTAACAGTGCAAAACCAGAATAATAAAGAGGGAAGTGAAAAATAGTCTGCATAAGAAACAGCAGTATGGCAGAGGGTGAAAATATCACAGAGAAAACCATCTTATTGCAATTTTCTAAGAGCAACAAAAACCCAGTGAATCCAACTTGTAAAAAGTGGGGAAAAAATCTCCTCTAACATCTAATAATCACATTTATTAGAGGTTCTCTAGAGTTCAGAACTCAACAGTCAACTCATCTGAAGACTAATGAATGTTGAACTCAACCCCTGAACTTCACTTAATATCAATAATTCAGAAAGCTAAAGCAATTAATTCTTAAGAGATTCCGGGATTTGCTTATGAAGCCCATTTATTACTCATAAAACTATTGGCTGAGATGGAACAGGATGAAACATGACTTAAATAAATTGGGATTTTTTTTGTCATTTATGCAGAAAACAAGTTTAAAATGCTTAAATTTATAGCCCTTGTGTCAATAGATGCTGACATTTCTCAGGGTGGCTGTGCAAAGCCGTGGGGGGGAAAAAACTTAGACATTTAATTGCTTTTGTGAACATTGTGTCTTTTTGTAGATACAATGCTTTTTTCAAGTCTAAAGAAACTGGCTCCATGCAAACTGCAGAAGTGTGTTAAATTATCGGACAGAATCATTTCTTTACTGATGTTTATTAACGCCCGGTGCAAAAAGGGCAAAGGCAGGGCAACAATGTTTTTGCCTGTGTCTGTGTGCATGTTCATTTGTCTGTATTGTTTGAAAAATTTCTCCTGAAAAATACTTTTAAAAAGTAAGCACTGGGTTGAGATCTACAACGGATTAGGTTTTGGACTCAACCCAATTCCACATGACCACTACAGCTAACTAACCTTAGAAAACCCAAAAATGGATATAACTCTATCAGATTGACTGATATAGAGCTAAGATCTGGTGTGGCAGTACATGAAACTGATTCACAACATTGACACATGGCTCTAACTGATTGTGTGAGATCTGTGTTTGAAATGTTGGCTTTAACTACTGGAGTCAACTGTGTATATAAAGTAAAAAAATTGATGTGGTAGTAGCCGGAAGTTATTCACAACACATCCCCTCGCTGTGAAATCTTGTAATATCGCATGAGATTGTGCATAATGTTGTCTTAAAGGTCTCACTAAAACAGCTACAACTCTGTCACATGAGACAATATTAACCAAAACTCTGGCTTGAAAAGTGCCGCACAATATGCATTCCTGCAAGAAATGTTAGGCCTTAAATTACTGTAGTTCCAACCTGATTTATATTCTTACATTCTACGAGATCCACTGTTCACTACTGTAATGAAAAATTACATGTAACAAGGTCAAATTGTTTATTTTTTTTCTCATCTTCATTTTTTTTCCTTTTCTTTTCGGGCATATGTTAAATCCCCGCAAAGGTCCACAACCCAGATTCCACATCAGACCTGTTATTATGTTTCACAGAACAAATCACTCCTAAAATGAATTGCCTGTTGCACAGACGTCTTTGTTCTTAATGTCATAACATCGTCATGAAAGACATTTGCATACTGAATTCCTGGTGGCTTATCAGGCACACCTCGAGCGTGGTATGAGAAGCTGCATTGCACTCTGACATTTTAGAATAATAAACCAGCAACTCAGAGAGGACTCTCAGTTTTTGAAACTGCAGTCTTAAAAGGAAATCTCAAGCAGACAAAAAATAAAACGATGAACATGTCAATGACTATTATGATTAAAAAAAAAAAAGCTCTCTTCAAACTTCTGTCACTGCACCTTGCATCTGCTGTTCCTTTACCATTTTCTTTTTTTCCTCTTAAATATAAGGAAACTTACCCATTGTTTACTTTTCTACAGCATCAATTTCAAACATCTATTTGGTGCCACGCTCCATAAAGTCAAATTTAGCATGGCTTTTTTTTTTTCCTAAGTGTTTGAATAGAAAGCAACTAAACATTCTTTTCAAGGTTCTTGAAGGCTTTTCAACTCTCACCTGAAAGGCTTCTCCAATTCTTGCTAACTGGAGAATTTCAGGCTTGGAAGCTTTTGTAGAAACATTAACACCCCGAGAGTCCTTGAAGTTCAACGCAATGATAAAACATCCAGACACGAGCTGGGTTACGTGGTACATTCAGTGCAGGAAGGGGTCGCACAGATTTATACAACAGAAACTAGACAATCACTTTTAAACACAGAAGAGTCAGCTGGTTAGGTCAGGACTTAAAAGATAACCCCTTTTTGAGGACAGTAATGTTCAGATTTTGGACAGGGAGGGACAGAAGATTTGAAGGAAAGTATATGGTAAATAATAAAAGATAAAACAATAAAACTGAGTAGGGGCTCTCACTCCTTATCTACACAATACCAACAATTTACCCGTGACTCCTTCTTGAAACATGTGAACACAGCCTTTTACCCGTTGGTCTGAAATGTGGGTCTCCCCATTCCACTTCATAAAACTAAAACCCTCCATGACTCAAACCCTCCATGACTCAGATAGATTCAAAGGAGTGTTTTGGAGAAATGAAAGATAATCAACAACTAAGAAAAGAAGACCTGCTGCCTTCAGTTTAAGCACTTATTCAGCAAATACAGAAGAGGCAACCATCTACCACTGTAGCACCACTAGACCATAATGTAATTCCTCCTACACGTACGAAAAATGTCCATCCCTGGACACAGACAGCAGCCGTAGATTTTAACTTTATTAAAGCCGGCCAAGTTATTTACAATCTGCAAAATACTGTCAGATTATTATTAGAGTAAAAAAAGCTGAATTTTAATGCTGTATGATGTGATATCTACTTTTGTTTTGATATTTTATAGGAACAAGTGGATAATAATAATAATAATAATAATAATAATAATAATAATAATAATAATAATAATAATAATAAAAACTAAAAGAAAGCAAAACTATCTCCAAAACCGATCTGACTAAACTAAAAATGCTCTGTGAAATATAACAATTTTGAATTATAATGGTTTAATTTATATACATTCAATAATCTAGTTTTTTAATTATGTGAAAACATATTATCTAATGTTATTGAGCTGGTATATATTAGTTTTATGCTCCTTTCAGTTTACAGCACAGTGGCTGTTTGATGAAACTCTGATGCTGTGATGCAAGTTGACCCAAAATGTCCCACATAAACAAACCGAATCCTAAAATTCGTTAAATACATCGTGAAACGTTAGGTGATATCTAATGGAGCCTTGGGCACAAGTGGATGAGTTATGCATCTAAGCAGGTTTTCATTTTTGAATAAAAAAATCTTTATTAAATTGCAGGTGGTTAAATTATTTCTTTTCCTGAGGCCCTTAGACAAAATATACACTCCAAGGTTTCTGCAATCTGTGCTGCTGAGCAAATGGCATTTTTAACAGCATCATATGCAGCTGATTATGGGTGGAGGAATCCCCTGTTCTTTTTGGGTTTGCAAAGGGTAAATACAAATTAAGGATGAAAATGTTTCTCCCAAAAAATTAATATTATTATTTCATTACTTTTACTTTGAACAGTTCTCAGAATGAAATTCAGCATGCAAGAGCTCCAAGCTCTGACAACCCTCACAAAGATCTCAGGCGTGAAATAACTTTTAAAACTAAGAGAGAGGTAACAGTAATGATGATGGTCAAGTGCTGAGATCCAGGAGCTCAGAAAGACTTTCTAAGAAAACTCCTCATGGGATTGCAAAGACCTTTAAGATGATTTAGCAAAATCTGGAGTAATGCTGAGTTGCTCTGTGCAGTGACATTTGCACAAATATAACCTTCATGGAGCCGTCATCGGAGAGAGACAGACAAACAACTCTTTTGCATGATGTGTTTTATCCAAAACTACTGCTGGCTTTCATTTTAAATAAAACTAATAAGAAGACTTCAAAGAGAAATGAAAAATAGGAGAGAAAGAAATGTCATGTTCAATCAATATATTTTTATGTCACATTACAAAAAAGAATCATTTTGGCAATAAGGGCGAGAATGGTTGTAGGTTCTGGCTTTAATGATCTAAAGTGGACTCTTGTGCCATGTGGGCGATGTGATTTCACTGACGTATTCTTTTACCTACAAAGAACTGCAGCCTTGTCCTCCCTGTAAAAACAGATTATTCAACTGATTTGTCCAAATACTTCCTAAAAGTCACACTCCCTTTTGAAACAAACATATTAGTCACACCTTTTTTATTTTATTTTATTTTTTCAGGTTCATAGGAATTCTTTTGTTGTTGTCTCAGATCAGTTCCTGCAGGATGGTTTTGCTTCTCTGCTCTAACAAAGAACGTGTTACAGGAAGATATTGTAGCTCCATGGTTCAGATAGCTGTCTGTTTGGATTTGCTCTTTATGCCGAGGTGCCAAACGAGCATTATGAAGCTGCTTTTGTGTGCTTTTTGTGCCTGCATTGACCTAGTTGAATGAACAGGCAGAGGTCCAGCAAAAAGGCTCAAAAATCCTTCGCAGGCTCCCAAAAATCACGTTGAGTTGGTGATTCTATGAGTTTCTATAACATGAATGCAACGTGTGTGATCTGCTTTGTTTGCTCTGCTTAGGAAAATTCTTTCATGCTGTCAAATCAACAGAGAAATGAAACTATATTTGTGAAATAAAAAAAAATATATTTATATATCCACCTTGATAGGTTTTCAAGGCAGGAATCAGAAGAGAGACTTTTATAATTTTCTGTCTGTTGCATTTCCATTCAAATTTCACACTGCACCGTAGTTTTCAATTCAGGTTTTATTATTCATGATCTAACGAAGAAATAAATTTAAAACCTTCCTGCATGAAATTCTCACATAACTAAAACATTCTCAGCATAGTTTTTTTTTTCTTGGAGGTCACACAAGACAACAACTGAATTCCACTGATGAACGCTGGCTTGAAATGTCAAATAAAACAATAAACAGAATACTAAGATTAAAAGAGCAGTAATTAATTATTCATAAAGTATGTGCCGGGTAGATCTTGGAGGTTTTCAAAGGAAGAGCTACTGATATCCACACATAAAAGATAATTCTTTCACATCACTTTCAGTTGTTTTAAAACTATTATACAGTGCCTTGAAAAGGTATTCATAACCCTTGAACTTTTCCACATTTTCTCACCTTACAACACTGACCTGTCTGTTGTGTTCCTTGGTCTTCGTGATGCTGTTTGATCCTTGATGTTCTGTAACAGACCTCTGAGGTTTTCACTCAACAGCTGCATTTAAACTGACATTAAATTACACCCAGACAAACTTTATTTACTATTTATGTGACTTTTGAAATCAGGAGCTGAGCACAAATGCACGTCACACTTTTATGTGTAAAAGAAATTTACCAACCTTGCATCATTTTCCTTCCACTCACAGTTAAAGGCAACTTTGTCTCAATCTATCACATTAAATCTCAGTAAAATATTTTGAAGGTCGTGCTCTTAACAGGACAAGATGTGGAAAAGTTCAAGGTGTGTGACTATTTTTTTCAAGCTACTATATACTAACAAATTAAGTTTACAAAACCTGTATAAAAGAATGTATTTCCTTTTGAAAATAAAGTACTCAAACAAAAGTAAATCTATGCAGTCAGTAAAACGTATGCAATGCAGCAAGCTGTAATTATGAAGCGTTGTGCAAAAAAAAAAAAATCTAAAATATATTATTTTATATTAATGTCTTCCTTATTTCTAGCAAGAAGCAGAAATCAGAATCTTTAATGGATTCGGCACATGATGGGTTTCACACACAGCACAATCTGTGTTTCTGTTCAAATTAATTTCTTTTATTTTCAGATACATATTCATCATAAAACATTTCTCTTAATTAATTTGACTGAAGCTTTGTGTTCTCATGGACACAAAGTGAAAACACTCACTGTGTCTAATTGCAAATATTTTCTGCATTTTTAGTTTATCTATTGAACAAGTTCATAATTTTTCATTAGTTTATCTTTAAATATTTTATTATTTATCTTGTTATTTATTGTTAATATTTTGATTAATGTGGAATAACAGTAATTTAACAGACAGATGCACTGTAAAAACAATCTAACATAGCTACAATAATGAGCTCAACTGTCCTTCTTCCTTCTTTTTACCCAGAAATCCTTCTTACTTTGTCACTTCACCTGCCATGAGTCCCTAACAATGACAACTCTGTAACAGCACAGCGGTCTCACACAGTGTTTGTATGTCAGGAATGTGCAGCAGAATAGCTGCTTGAATGACACTTAATGTGTTTTAGCAGGAACATCACATTAAATTTGAGGGCTTCAAAGTACCCTCAAAATGACAAGTGAAAATGATCTTTTTTCTTTCTCTTATTTCTTTCTTGAAATTATGGCGATATTCATGGAGTTCATTAACAACCCGTTTGGCGAGAAGCTTGTAGGTTTGATCCTGGTGGTCAGCTGAGGAGTTTCCATGCTCTTCTCTCCACTGCCCAAACATAACTGGGGATTAAAATAGTTTGATAGTGCAGCATTGTGACAAGCAAAAGGCTCAAGGTGTACCAGACCATGACCCAAAGACGGAGGGGTAATAACTCAAAGGCAAAGCTACAACGGCTCCAAGAACATAAAACCTGAGCCTGCAGTTTCTCACAGTACACAACAATACACTGCATTTCAGATTTCCTCTGAAAAAAAACCCCCAAAAAACACATTTCTTTCATTCTTTCTGCTTCAGTAAGCATTGGGAGCTGGGCGTGATCAAACTGCAACTTTTTTGTCTTACTGTCTTTTAACCACAGCTAATTAAAACAGAAAAAAAAAACAGAACTTACCCAGTTTGTTCTTGTGAATGACGTGGATCTCATCTTTGTTCTGAAAAGACAGAAAGACTTTTTAATAATTCAGATAACCATCTTCAAATACTGACCTACATATACATCCACGTTTGATTCACCAACACAAACATGGGTGGCGCAAAGATGCTGATTTCCTGCTAAATACCTTCCTCCACTTCCTAATCACTAATGAAGAATTAATGATACTAAGTATTGAATCCCCTATGGCTTGTTTGGAGGAATAATGGGCGAAACCCCACGTCATTAGTCCTTCCTAATTGTGTGGGTTTTTGTGCCTGCAGCATTTAAGCTCTGAGTTTTCAGCTCAATTAAGGCACCGTTCCACCTTCAGAGCTGTCAGCACATGCTGCAGACCATGGAGGGCTGACTAAATCAATCATGAGCCTCGGAAAACTTTGAGGAACGGTTTTCACCTCCGCCTTTCAGATGAAATTGTTCAGTCTTGGAAGAAGGCAAAAACGTTTGAGATCTGAGCTCGAGAGCATCAGCGTATTAATAGATAATGATAAACCGAGTTTGATTTATGACTTCCTCTAGACTAAATATCATTTCACTGGCGAGCTATTGCAGGCTTCGGAGAGCTTAACTAAGTAATAAATTCTGTCTCAGACAGTGGGGTACAGTGCTTACAAGGAGCAACAGTGTTGTGATTGTAGTTGTCAACCAGCTTAAAAACCTCCGCTTATTTTGGAATGATTAACAATTATTCATACTTATTAAATTAATCCGTTTCCCTCACTTGAACAGCCTCCTGTGACTGTTACAGGTTATTAATTTTTGTTTTTTCCTAATATAAATGCTGAATGCTTTGGCAGGCATCAAAAAAGATGGAGAAACATGAAAAGATGAGCAAATATGCAGATATATTCATAATTTGAGTAAGCCTCTGTGTCTTTACATTTTTGTTCCTCAGGTGCTCAGAGTTAGATGCAAATATATTCACAGGCAGACAAGATCAGATCAGGGTGATTTGATTCTGTGGGCACATCAGCTTAATTGGACTCAGTAGCATTAGTCATGGCCACAAGGTTTCTGTCTCCTCTCATCACATATTCCTTGTTTGAAATCATTTTCTTAGCTGAAAAAAAAGAAGACACCTCCAGGAAAAAAAAAATATATAAAAAATACTGAGGTGGCTTATCCGGCTCATAAACCAGAAAAATCTAACTCGTTAGTAGACAATTACACTTAACGGATCTTTTCAAGTTGAAAATACGTTCTTTTTAACAAGTTGTTATCAGATGAAAAGCACTCAAAAACTGGAGGCAAATGATCAAATACCAAATTAGGAAGACTAGAATATGATCTCTAAGATAATTGTGGAAGAGGAGAGGCAGTTCTCGTTCACCCCGTCTCCTTCAGCAGGGAGAAAACCGTAAATCACAGCACTGTGACGGACAAGCAAAACTCAATTAACTGCTCTGTCAAACATCACTAATTAAACTGATTGTACAGCTCTATATTCTTTTATGTGAGCACGTGTGTCTTCTACATGGTTTCACTGTATACGACCTCAAATAAGACCTAATGTTTTGTGACAAGTTTTAATTAAACTTTAATAAAGCCAACCTGTAGACGCTCGTTCACAGTAATATTCTGTCTTTTCTGAGCTGCTCTGTTATTGTCATTGTCGAGGAGGAAAGCTTTGTCATTGATTTTATTTAAATAAATTGTTGACACAATGCAGAACTAGCTGTAGCTACTTTTTTGGGGAAAAAAGAAAGAATTCAAGACCTAGCATTTCTTGAAAAGATACATCTAATAAGTAAACCAAATGTGGCACAAGCTTCCCTGATGCATCTTATGGTTTGTCATTCACATAGTCAGACTTGAGGAAAGCCTTTTTTCGTTTTTGCTTTGGTTAATATGAACAAATATCTGGTTTGCATTCATGTTCCAAATTTTTGCTACATTACAGTAATAATTTGCTTTCTGTTTAGACTTCAAACTAATGACCACATTACTCAACCAGCACCAGCTGGATCATAATTTATGCTCTTATCTATACCTGACCCACAACACTACATGTTTATAAATGCAACACTATATTTATACCTGAACACCTGCTTAAGATACTTGGCTTATGTTCTTACTTTCTACATAATTACATAATTTCAAAATTTGTTTACCCATTTTTTGGGAAAATTTACCTGTACTGTGTAACTCACAGAGCACTGTAAATGTGACATTTTCAACTTTTTTGTCAGTATCAGAATCAAAACCCTCAACCATGCATTGTTTGAAGTACTGTGAGAAATAAGTAACAAAATTAAATTGAAAAGTTAACTCAATTGGTCTTGTTAGTTTTTGATACTTATGTCCAATGTTTTTCTTTATGTTGCAATCCATATGCATCCGTTTTTTAATTAGTTTAAGAAAAAAAAACATATATACAAATTTAATTAATTATCACATGAAAATCACATGAAGATTTTTAATGCAAACCTTTTCTTACATAATGAAGCATGACTTCCACTTCACTTATATTTTTGCTCTACTGAGGAGTCAGCAGTAAAAAAAAAGATTAATTTGTGCAGACAAAAGAAAATAAAAACTGTCATTGTCATCAGATCAATACTTGCATAGTACATTCTCATTTGTGGTCTTAGTCAGCCTCTTTCAATGATGTCACCCTCTCTGCGAAGTTTTCTGACACCTCACTTCTAGCATTCATTTGCATTCCCTTTTTCTAATTTTCGGGGGAAAATTTAAAAAAAAGTTGCACTGCGCTTGGATAAAAGCCCAGGTAGTGTTAATATTTCATGAGATAAAATTTTCATTAAATCCACATGTCAGGGAGATGAATGAACATTAGATTTTCATGGTCAAAAACAAACTCATTAGTTCTTTCCATCCGTTTACACCTTTTATGCGCAGCTCCTTAGTAGTACTTTGTAAAACCTGTGAAAACAGACGACACAAGGACGACAAATTCTTCTCTGATAAATGATCTAATATTTTGCAGCTTTGTAAAGTTTTTTGTCGAGGGAATCAGACACCCATAAGTGTTGGAAAAGAAAAGAAAAACTTCAGTTTGTTCTGTCTATCTTAGGGGTTAGTTTCACCATCACAGTATTCTTTAAATCTGAGGATCCAAAACACTGATGTAGAGACAGAAAGAGTGTATGTGGTGTATTTTAACCTCAAAAGAAAAAAGCACAGCGGTGAAGGTACTCTCAGCTGACTTCTACATGTGTAAACCCTTCTAGAAAGCGGTCCGGCCTACTTAATATGATTGTTATGTAATCAAGGGCACCCACAAAGAGAACCCCTCGATCCCTGCCTTTGATTTGAAAGCTCTTCACATCCTCTGCTCCATCTCCCGGTCCCTGAGGGCACGAGAGCAGCGCAGATGTTAGTGACCTATCAGTTCACATTAGCTTTCTGTTCACTGATGGCAATAATGATTGAAGGTTGAGGGATTTTTCCTGTATTTTGACATGTAAAAGGAAGTTTGGCAACTGAAAGGTCATCTTGTGGATACTTTCAGACGCACTGAGCTGCTTTGAAATTAAATGTCATCCTTCCTCCACAGCAGGTTACCCAAGAAGCTGACAGAATAAAATTAGATTCAGTAATTATTTTGCAAACATAAACTAAACCTTTTGATGTGTAGTGATTTAAAAACTTTACATGTGTTTTCTGTGAACATTAGCTGGCCATTTTTATTATCGCCCCGCACCACAAGGCGAAGGTGGACAATAAGGTTTTTGCTCGTGTCCGTGTGTGTTCATGTGTCCAAAATCACTAATGAACCACTGGACAAATTTTAATGAAACTTGAAGAAAGTAATTACTGGATGTATATCTACAACTGATTAACTTATGGAGTCAACCTAGTTCAAGATGGAAAAGAAAACAAACAAAAAAAAAGCTAAATTTGATGTTGCAGTAGTTGAGAGTCATCCACAACACATACATCTTGCAGTGTTGTCATTTTCGAGACTTGACCAAAATGGCTACAACTTTGTCGTTTCTCAATAGATGGAAAATGATCTCAGTCTAAAACTGGCCTGAAAGGCAGTATGTGACCAAAAAAAGAGCTGCAGAAAACAGTTCACCTGATTGATCATCCCTTACTATTTTATTTGTATAATATTGCTCTGTGTCACAAAGGTCTATTGTTTGTTGTTGTGTAAAATGATTTTTGTTTGTTACCAAGTGATACACTGTATTGAGTTACTCAATCTGCGGTGATTTTACAAAGCTATATTTATCAATTGTTAATCCTTGGGAGGATGATCTGAGATCACTTTGTCTTCTCAGCAATAAGAAATGCTACAATGAAACAAGAATATCTGAGTGTGAGGTCTTTGTTCATTGTCTCTACTGTCAGTACTGTCACAGCTTCGTGACAGGGATCAGAAGCTCCAGAAACAGCAGAACATGCTGTGTCTTCTTCCACCAGCATGGACAGTTTCCGACAATAAATGAATCCTCAAGTTTTCATGAAGTGAAACGAGCAGAATAGACGCATCCACGGGGGTGAGATTGGGGAACTCCTCCACAACAAAAATGAAATTCAGAATATATATTTAAATGCTAGTGTACATCCAAGAGACTGAAACACTACAAGCTGTACAGCATCAGGAATAATCAGGTTCAAACCGGTGGATTGGAAACCGTATCGATTTGCTGCTATAATGACTTATTGTTAATACTTCAATTTAGTAATCATCTTGACAGAAAGAAGATGAAAGAAGATGAAGAACCTTACACACCTCTACTTCACACTGACCGTTTCACCATACCAAACCATACAAGTTGTAGTTAAAAACTGATATTTTTTGTTTCAATTTTAAGCTACAGAATGAAGAAAAATAAAAACTGTAAAAGCACAAAAAATCCAAACAGTAAACACGGTTAAAACTCGTTAACTGTTCAAGTGTCACAAAAGCCATCTTGTGATATCACTGTTTCTGCTCTATATAATGGATTGAGAGTTGGAACACCAGCAAGCAGTTCAGATACAGTATAACAACATTTTTAAATTTTGCACATCATAATGAGCACCTAAATTGTCCCTCGGTGTGAGTGAGAACATAAAGGGTTGTTTGTCTCATTTGTCTCTATGCAGCCCTGTGATGGACTGGAGACCTTTCAAGGGTGTCCCCCGCCTCTCGCACAGTGACTGCTGGAAATAGGCACCAGCTCCCTGCGACCCTAAAAGAAGAAGCAGGTAAAAACAATGGATGGATGGATGGATGGATGGATGGATGGATAGATGGATAATGAGCACCGTTAAAATGATCTATTTTCTACAACGTAGAATCTATTCACCCAGCTACAGCCTGAAAAGGCTGCTAGTTGATGGCAGAGCTGAGGGTCTTTATTCACCAAGTGAGCAATAGACCAATGGGAAAGTCTTGAGTTTTTCGGAAAGTGTGTTTGTCTTGACTTTTCTGTTTGTGTCATTTAATCCAAAGCAGGAAAAAAACACAAATGGAGACAGAGAACCCAAAATCTGGCTGGTGGACACAGAAATAACGTTTTAATCCAAATGTGACACGGAAAGTGCTGCATAAGCAGGAAGAAACTCGAGTAGAACAATTAAAGATAAGGGGACACGTGCTCACATCAGGAATTAAGATAGCAACTGAGACAAATGACTGCAAATATCTGAAAACTGAATAAAGAAAAACTGGGACTATAGAAACACAGAGGGGTAATGAGACATGAGGAGCAGCTTGAATAAATTCCACATCAGGATCAGGCAAGAGAAGGGAAGCAGGAGACAAACTGACACAGTATTTCCAAAATAAAACAGGAAGTAAGCTAAACCAAAATGTAAAACACACCAGGTGGATTCATAACCAAAAACAAAGTAGACTAGACCAGAACAAAACAAGAAATCTTCACACCATGAGAGTTTGCACTGCACAATCGGTTGTGGTGAGTTCCCGTCATTTGTCAGAGACCTCAAATCAGTGTTGGTCATTTAAATATCTTATGTTTTAACTCATAAACCATTGATGACTAGTAAACATGTACTAAATCATCCACATGTCAGTAAGTCTAAACACATTAAATCATACCCAACTAAGCTATAGTTATGCTGGAAACAAACAAAAAAACAAGCAAATAAACCAAAAAAAATCCTAACAACAATAAAAAAGCTGGAACTTGGATGTCGTCTGTGCAATGTATTCAAGCACAAATGATTTTTCTCCTTAGACTCTGGCTCGCTGAAGAGACACAACAGGGGAGGCTGCATTCCCTGCTGGTTCTTGATGCCAGTTGGGCGCAGAACAGCTCGAACACAAAGGCAGACGAACATGCACGCTTGCACAGATACTTACAGTCAACGTAAAAAAAAATCACCAATTAACCTAACATGCACGTCTTTGTGGTGTGGGAGGAAACGGCAGAAACTAGAGAAAACCCACACAGGCTCAGAGAGAGAGAGAGAACACAAACTCCAAACAGAAGGGCTTCAGCTGAAAATCAAACCAGACAAGAATGTAAGGTGGGTTTTATAAAGGAATGTATCAGGGAAAGAGATAATTCTGAAGGAACTTCAGAAGTCCAGGCCAAATGAACCTTTATGCTTTGGGGGAATGAGGGATTACAAATAAGTTTGTGTATTCAAGATTAAACAAATAACCAACCAAGAGAAAAAAAAACTTGTTTAAAAGTAAACAACATCATCACTTGTGCCAAAATTTTTAACAAATTAAAAGCCTAGCATTCCTTAAAGGAAAGCTTATCTGCAGGTGTGAAATTCTTAGAATCAGATCATGTTATGCTGATAAATGACAGAGTTTTAACCGTTTTGGTGATGTCACATTTAGTTTATGTACTGTGAATGACTCTCAGCTAGTACCAAATCAAATTTTATCTCAATATCTGTAAAACTGGCTGAGTTATAGTCAGTATTGTGTTGGCTAATGTTGATTATCTCCGGAGGTCACCTTGAATTGGGTTGGCTCCAAAAGTTAACCACTTGCAGATTTACATCTAATGATTATTTCCTTAAAGTTTTATTAAAATCCATTCAGTGGTTCATGAGATACTTTGCTACCAGACAGAGTTCACTTCAAATTGTTATTGGCAAAATCTTACACAAAAATCTTGTGCATCAGTCCATTTCTCATCGACCTGCAATTAATACTGGTAGTCACTGATGCTTGTCTGTAGAGTAGCTATGAGCTCTGAACTGTCTGAAGTCACAGATGCTTTTGGTCCTGCTCAACTATTGTTTGGCTTTTAGCAAAGTCATCTAGTTCTGCATTTTCAGTCCATCCTCAACAGATTTAAAAAAATAACTAATAACAATAATAATAATAATAATAAACTTTTGTTGTAGCATTTAATGCTGGTTAATATAAAGTCATCCTTTGATTTGTTTTTAACGAAATTTAAAAAGATAGAACTTAAGAGACACCAAGGTTTTTGATTGTCTCCCAGTGTCCTTGTGATTGACTCGTCACTTTAGTCCTAGGTGTGCTAAACCTTTTTTTTACTTCCTGATTCAACTTTGTGACACACTGACTCACAATGTTCTCCATGTTATGAAAGCTTGTCTGTGATGTGACAAAAAGTGAGTAAAATATTAGTAAAGCTGGTTATTGTTATGCTGTGATACATCACTCTAGCTTCTTTCATTTATTTTTACACACATATCTAAAACAAGTGACACCGAATAATTATATCTATCTAGCAAAGGTAATTGTAGAATGTAAATGTCTGGCATTAAATGAGGCAGTGATTGCTCTGAAAAGTATCCATAGCAACAAGCATTATGAATTTGATTTAGATCAAGAGATTCATTTTATTAATCACCCAAAGTAAAACTGAATAAAAGAGCATCGCAGGCAAATTTAAATTTCACATTTGCAAGGTAATGTCATCAGCATGACAGATTAGGGTTTAATGTGTAACTCTAACCTCACTGGATTAATCTACAGCTTGATAACACAGTAGATTCGGATCTGGAGACACAATGCACGCTTGAAAACAAAAGGGTTAGCTGTTTTTCTCGATGCTGAATACAATATTAGGCGAGTACAAAGTTCCTAATGTCCTGGGGTCATTTCAGTAAGAACTGGTTAGCTTTGTTAGGCGTTAACATGAGTATTGTTTCTTTATTACCCTCCCTTATTGATCAAATTTATGAGCCCTGATGTTGTGCCTTTCAGGATGAGCACAGCTGTTTTTCACGCTGCACAAAAAAAATCAGTTTTTTCTTCATTTTCTCAAACAAACACTTTAAAGGCCTCCTAAGGTGTTCTAAAATCAATTTGTTTTTGTTTTATCAGTACGCCCTTCTTGCGTTATCTTTCTTGCAGGATTTTAGAATTTCTCATGCAGTAAAATAGTTTCTGAGAGACCCTCTTATTTGGTTAGGATATCATAGCGGGAGGCACTAAACATTATTTTCTGAAGCACAGGAGAATTATTGCCAACAGAGGCAACCAGCCACACAAAGTCTTTGACAGCAGTCCAGATCTGGCTGACTGGAGTAACACACATCGATTACTGTCCAACCCTGTTCTGGTTTGTGATTTAGGGTCATAATATAATCTCTCATGGGAATACATTGTTTTAAGCCATATATATGTTTTGAAAGAAAATGTCTCATAGATACATATCATTCCACCTTGGATGTTCTATCTATCTGGGAAACATTTTATTATCTTACAGTGTGCCACTGTAAGATATTGCATCAGTGAGGCGGCAATGCCCAACACACACGTGGTTTCAGCACAATATTGGCTGCAAGCAACAGCAGGAAATGACAAACTGAGCAGTACTGTCAGTGTCAGAATTAAGTTTTCAGATACAGGCAGGAATTCAAACAAAAGACAAAGTTCCAAGTGTACTGAGCAGTGCAACCAATTCTGAACAAAACAACTGAAGACACAGTCACCAAACAGGAAGCACACAGTGAGATAGTTCACCCTGTGCTTTATAATCGTTTTGGGGTGATTGCATTGCAAGTGGTCAGCTCTGACTTATAACATTCACATTTTGCATTAAATGTGTACCCCAAAACATTTTTGCAATCGTGTGGGCGTCAATTCCCCACACTCTATGCAGAAACACACACAGCCACGACACACAGAGGACTGTCAGTGAGCAACAAACAGGACAGCTGCAGGTCTGCTGAGGCTCCTGTAAACGTGGCAATGCATTCAAACATCTGAACTACATTATTATTTTGACTTTAACATGGTTCAGAGCCATTTGAGTTTAACTTTTGTAGAGCTATCTCTTGATAAGCCTAATTCTGTAAAAAACACAATTTAAGAGAGTGATTAGAGCCTCCGCAGAGCTCTATGTCAGAGCAAAGACTGAAGATTTTAACTTGTAAAAATCCACCACAGTAAAACTCAGGGCACTGATAGCAGTCAGCTGTTTTCAAAGCTTCACCATGAATGTAACATCAGTGCTGAGTTTATTTGGTTAGTAAAATGTGACATAACACTGCTCGAGCTGTTGTCCTGTGACAGACACTGCAGGTCCAATCGACTCTAAAACAATCAGAACAAACAAACTAAAGAGAAACTCACCACACTGTATTCTGGTAACCCGCTCTAACTGATAAAAACCAGACAAAACAAACATTTTTTATTAAGAAGAATTCTAATAAACAGTTCATTAAACCTTTTAGCTGACAAAACTAAAAATAAGCTATCTTCAAAATATTCCGGATGGATGAGGATGGTTGTCCAATTGTCTTTAATCAGTGGACAACAAACCAGGTAACAACTCTTCTGCTTGGATGGGGTCACTTCATTTCAGTAGGACGTGATGCTACAGTTTGGCTCAGGACAGATTGTGTTCAGACTACTGAAGGCCTGCTGATGAAACGGGTCCACACCACCAACCAAAGTGGTCTGAATAAAAACCTTTTCAGTGAGCTCTGATTCCATTCAGACCTGTATTTAAAGCCATCGGATTGTAGTTCAATTGCTCAGGACAGAATTTAGTGACAAGTCTGAACAGCCCCAGTGTGTTTGAAGTTTTAACTCAGAAAAAAGACACTAGTAAAATTCAGAAAGAAAAAAAAATGAAATTACAGAAGCCATCTTTACAAATTCATCACAGTCCTAAACTTAGCTCTACCTGTTATTTTTGAAAACAGAAAGTTTACAAACTTAAACCTGTTTTCTTTGTCACAAAGTCTTTCTAATGCTTGTATAAACCCATGTCAAAAAATGCAACAACTTTCTGGAGTATTAGCAGGGACTGAGATGATTTTTTTGCCTGTCTTAAACTTTCAAAAATAGAAAAATCCAGTCACAAGAATGCATCTGAATGTGCTACATTTGAACAACTGCAATTTCTAACAATGACTAAAATTGATAATCCATACACTTTCACAGCAGGAAGTGGATGCAGAGAGGTGTGAACCGCCTCAGGACTGATCTCACGCATAGTTTTTGTCCAGTTGCTCCAGGCTTTTCAGGTAAATATTGGCAGCATGCTGATGAGCTCTGTAAAAGAATCTGTCTCCTTGTCTGAGCTGAAGTTACTGCAGAGGAGTTTAAGCTGTAAATTATCCATCAAAATGACACATCTCCTCCTAGATTTAATTTTCTTAAAACCACTGCATAAAGTGAGGAGATGTGGGAAGATTCAGAGAAGTTCTTTTCTGCGCGGAGTGACAGCCATTTAGGTTTAACAAATGATGTTTGGCAGGAAGCACATTAACCTGCAAACTTTAGCAAAGATGGTCTTTTTCAATCAGAAGTTGTAAGTTGAATGGAGTGTTTTATTCAAGGATGGCTCTTTCCTCCGCCACACACAGATGAGCTTTCAAGCTTGTTTTTTCAACCCTTTTTTTCATCCATATCAAGAAAAACCGCCAGAAAATGCAGCTTATAATTTCATTGGGAAGCTTCTTGTTTGCACCCTGTGGATTCTTTAAGAAGTGGCTGCATATTTTGTGCCTAAACTCAAAAGCATCAAAGTCATGACTGTTACCAATATGAGTTATTTTTATTGGCTCAGCAGGACTGTCAGCAGGAGGTTTGACAGTAATTTTTACACTGTGTTGTCTACCTGCATCCATAATCTCATTGTTGCTCTAGGCAGTCTAGACCAACACGTAGGCTTACATGAACAGAGATGTTGAAAACGTGTTTGTTATACTCTTTATGAAACCCCAAAGTGACTGATAATCACAAAACCTGTGTTTAACGTAAGCTACACAAATCACTTATCAAACGCTTCAGGCCAACCTCAGGAAAATAGTAGGGTCTGTTTTTTTGTGTACAATTTTGGTTTTGGCACGTCAATTTAATTCAAAAAGCTGATAAAAAAAAACACATATGCGCCCTCACATTGCAGTTTCTCTGCTTTATTGCAGTTTGCCTACATTTTAGAGGATTCTCAAAGCTCAGCGCATTTCAAAACGAGTTCTTTTAGCGTCAAATTGTTACCACCTCCTGAGAGCTTGTATTATTTGCAGCTCTGAAGAAAAAAGCAATAGCCTGCTTTCACAAAAAGAGTGAAAGATAGTTAAGGAAAAAATTATTACTCCTCTCTTACTGTGATGGGTGTCAGGCATTAATGCATCTAGAAATTATTTGTCATAAAATGCACAACTGTTATAGTATTACATTTAAAATAATAATAAAATAATGTTTTGTCTGTAATATTGTTTAACAGATTAAGACACAGAGCTAAAAGTAGTTATTTGGTGGGATAACTATTTATTAATATTATGTTTTTTTCTGTTTCTATTATGTCTGCTGTGTTTGTGACAGATTCATATTTAGTTTGTGCAGAGAGGACACTTGTGTTCTGCTGCAAAACGAGTGCAAATTGCTCACACCTAAACTTAATGAGCATGTTTGCGACGGCGTGTAATTAGAGCTGTTCGCTTTGTGAAAACGATGCTGAAATGGAGGAAATAGCAGGAGCAGATTTTGGAGCTAAAATAAATCAGACAGCACCCAATAGTGAATTTGAGCTTCTGATGTTCACAACAACTGTGTTACCAATTTACATATCATCAACAAAGCTCTTCTTTATTGTCTTTTTCTTTGGTAAAAAACAACAACAAAGAATTGCAAATGTATTTTTTTTTTCCATAACCTTGCTGAACAATATATAACCCAGCAATAACAGTGTCTGGTTTCACCCAAGATGGTCTTTTTGTTTTGTTTTGTGTTTTCAAGGTAAAGAAATGATGTAAAGCTGCTCTAATCTATTACTGGAAACCTTCAAATTACAATATTAACAATGCTCCATTAGTAAGTTGCATCGTTTGGGTTGAACTTTTGTGTTCTTGTCTCAAACAAGGAAGAACCTCAGAATGAACAGCATCTCTGGAAGAAGGGATTTTGTGAGTTTTAGTAACATATGGCCACATCATAAGATGAACTACCGTACGGCCCTGAAGCAACTCTGTAGAAATTAACAACACCCTGTGGAACAGTAATTAATGGGCTTATTTATACATGTCTCTGTGTTTAGAATCAATTAGGTTGACTTTAGAGGACACAAATTTATAAGCATGTGTAGAAAGATCTTGCGTATGCAAATGAAAGTGAAGCCTTCTGCGATGACCCTGGTGTGATTTCAATGACGAGCCTAAATGTCAAACACCCTCCCTACTAAACTCAAACGTGTTATTGACCTAGAAATTTGTATTCCTTTCTCATTTGTTAAACGTTGTTCTTTAGTTCAGTAAGGCTGAAAAAGGGTCAACAAACTGGTTCACTTTTGCAACTAAGCTTGGTTATAAAAAGTAACAGATACCAATACTACATCAAATGTCTAACACAAAAGGTCACTTTGTCAACTTTTGTGATTTTAAAAAGTGAACACGCCACCCCAGTAAAGTCTTATTAATGCAAACCCACTTTAAAACTAAAGAAATACTTTGGGAGACAAAAAAAAGGTTTTTGATGTGTTTTTTAAAGTAGCGTATGTACAGATTCAACTATAAGTTATATTTCAGTGATAAGGAACTAAAAATTTGTTACTCTGTGTTTTTTTTCCTCCCACATTCTACATGACTGTTATTATTACTGATCTTGTTTCTGTAAGGAAATTATCTATAATAGGTTTTGTTGTCTAAATGAAGACGTTTTAATTTTTATTTGCTTCATCATCTTTGGATTTAATTTTTTTTTTTATTATTCCAAAAGTGATCACACTGGATGTGTAGCTGAAGACAATGTCTTCACCATTTCCAACAAAGGCAAAAATGACTAAATTTCCTCAGCCTGGAGAGAATTAGTTGACATCAGTAAAAAAGCAAGACAGTAATTTTGTGTTTCTGTGATAGTAAGCACATCTGCCAGGAGGCCTACTGTCAACTTCTCCTCACACCAATAGGAAGTAGAGCAACCGAACATGTTAATTATTTATCGAGCAGCAACTGCAGACTACAGAAAATGCAAAAGCAAGGAAATCTTTCTGAACTTAAAGAAAGAGAAAATGGACTTGTTTTGCTGACCTAAGAACATTTCTAATCTGAAGGCCAATAATCGGTTCATTAAAAATACATGATTGTTTCTAATGGTCAGGAAATGAAACCTTTAATAGTTGTAGAATAAAAACAGGAAATAGATGATAAATACACTCTTTACAGTCATAGTTTCAAGACTAATCTTACATAAAATAATAAATCAAGTCAAGTAACTTTCTTACCTGTGATCTTTTTTCTGAGCTGCTGGCAGCAAAGCAGATGATAACTGCAAAAAGAAGAAAAAGAAATGTGATTATTTTAGATTACTATACAAATAAAAAGAACAAATATCCTCAGAGAGGTTTTAGAGTCAGTGTCGGTGCACCGTTCATCCATCATCTCTTGTAATTAGAGCCCAGAGAACATGTAACTAATTATGTTGCTGTTGATTCTGAAACTAGAAAATCTTTACAGAGTGATTACAATTCAATACATCAAAAACACTCTCGGGCTTCCCTGGAAATTAATTAATAATGTAAATAAATTTAAAGAGAGAAATCCTTTAATCTCCCCTCCTGACTCGCTGCAGCACCATTAGAGGGCAGCTGAGTGTTGATTCTGACTTGCAAACAGCAGAGATGTTTTATTTGTTAAAAGTCCAGAGAAAATTATTTCTATTCTGAAACTCAGAATGAAGACACATGAAAAGCCCAGCATGATTGATCGTATTGATCTATCTCTGTGGCTTTTTTTATGACCACGTTTGGGTCAGATAATTCCACCCACTGAAAACAAACCCTCTCTCTTTAAACTGAGTGAAATTTAAAACACGTCCGAGTTCAAATCCTGGAATTAAGCCATTAGCTCAGAACAAATGAACATTGTAATGAATCTAATTATTTTAGCCATGAAAGCACAGAGAAACAGCGCTGGATGCGAGCCAGGTTGTAACAAGTCCAAGTTTGCCAACCGAGCTTAAGAATGATATTTTTTAGTGTTTGTTTGATAAAAATATTCACATTTAAGAAACATAAGGAGGGAATTTCATGAAGAAATTTGATGTTTGCACATAAAAAACTATTTGTATGCAGCTGATTGATAATATTGTTCAGATTTCACAGTTAATGGATATTTTTTTTTAAGACAATAGAAAAGTAAAAGCTTCTACTGGTTTAATAAATAAACTGCAAATATAACAATAACACAAAGACGTACAAAGCAAAGATGTGATGTCTTTTCCTAAATCACATAATGAAAACAGAGATGTTGCTTAGCTTTTGATTGTTCCTCATTAAAAGCAATACCAGTGATAACATCAGTTTGTCTGCTACAATAACGAGCGAGATACCTACTAGAGTTGCTGAGATCAAAATGAGTTTAATGAAGAGTAAATTATACTATAGTTTGAGTCATAAGCACTCAAGACAATCTTTAAATTAGGGTTATCAGAAACATAGAAGTTTACATGGAATCAAATTAAATATGTAAGTGTTTTATTGAGTACAATATGTTCAATCCAATTGATATACTGATATAAATGACAAAATTACAGAAATGGCTCTGCAGAATATTCCCAGTCAGCTCAAATAACTGTAATAAGACATTTACTGGATGTGATAATAGTGACAGCTCTGTTTGTTATTGGATCACACCTGTTAGTGGGATCTAATAAGTTGGGAATGTCAACTTTTCAAGGTTAAAGATGACCTGTCTGATGCGTAGACTAATGTGCATTTTTACTTTTTTTTATTTTAGCCTAATAACTCTTGTTACAGCTTAAATTCTTTTAAAACCCACACAGCAGCAAAGTGTAGGGAGTGTTGGCACCACTGTTACACTGGGAAAAATGCTAAATAATAACTGTGAAATAATTGTTTACTAATCATAATCCGGTTCCATAAACAAACACTTATCTTATGTCTATAAATTTGCATAAGATACACAAACCAAAAAATAAGCCTGAGCAAATCTTGATCTTTGTTACAATGAACAGAGAGATGACATTGTCATGCAGCATCCCAGTTTCTGCTGTTATTAAAAATGCAACATTTTGGGTGAAACGAGGCTTCCTACAGGAATACATTCACATTCACAATACATTCTGCTACATCTGCTCAAACTTCCAGTCTTTTCAAGGCTCACCCCGGAGAGGAAGAGGGGGGGGAGTAACTCCCCACATAATGCTGAGTGCTGATGGGAGCACCTCCATCTCATCGCCTCCTCATCCTGCATAATCAGGTCTGTTGTTTCCAGCCATGTTTTCAATTGAGCCACACAGAGGGGAACTTGCTTGCTTTCATTTCACAAAATCTGGAAATCGCTTTAGATGATGAAAGCTCTTTTCACAATCTGCTCAGTTTTCATTGTTACTGTAAAAAAAAAAAAAGCAGATGTCCAGTGAAATTAACCAGAGGGGAAATGGGGTTCAAAACAGTAGGAAAGGGAATCAAGTTAAGTGTCTCGAGTCTCAGTGGAATACTTGCATTATTTTTGCATTTTTTTCCAGCATAGACTTGCAGATTATAACCCATAAATACATTAAAGTTATTAAAATCAATGGCATCAAGTGATTGACACCTCAGTAGCTCTACAACACTGAAGTAAAGAAAACCTGTGTTTGTTTAATATTAATGTTTAATTATTACTATCAATAGTTCTTTATTGTCACATTATTAAAGCATTTACAAACCACAAACATATTGGCACAGCACATCACAACAGCAGCCATTTTGTGCCATGGTTGATGGTAAACCACAGAAAGTATCGAATCAGGAGCAGAGAGTGGAAGCCACTCTGATACGGATCAATGAAATGTGCCTTGATCAGTACTTCGATTTGATGTTTGTGACTGTTTAGAATGCCCCTAGATATATACTGTATACATACAGTATACACACACACACACACACACACACACACACACACATATATTATTTTGCTTGTTTGACAGTTGGTCAGTATTCTCCTGCTGCATGTTTCATTTCCTCCAGCTTTTAATAAACACAAAGGAAAAGAGAAAGACAGGGTTAGGAGACATCATTGCAAGTGCTTTGAAGTTACTAAATCATCCAAACAAATGCCAGTGTGCAGGTGTAATTTAATAACTTGTATGGAAATTAGCAGAAAGATGCTGCATTAAATGAGTTCTTTACCATAAGTGCATTTGAGTGGACTGTTCAAAGCAAAATGGAGCAACTAGAGGCTGCCAAATAGGTCGTGTTGTACAGAACAAAAGAAAAAAAAGCTGCTGCTGCAACTGTTAAAAAAAAATTTAAAAAAAAGAAGAGAGAGAACAGCATCTAAAATCAGTTTACCAACTCAACACTGATGTACAGTATATTGCAGAGCTGCCACATCCACAAATCACATCTGAGACCAACGAACAAACACGCTGAGGGCCATTAAACCTGGATTCAGCTCCAACAACACAGCAGCGCCAGCCCTCAAGTTTACACAAGAAAACTGCCTCCGTGCTACAATATGGTGTCATGTGGCGGCTAGAGAGAACTAAAAATTCAGGAACATCAACGTAGAGGTTTTTAAAAAAATGAATAATACATCTGACATCCTCAGGTGACAAAAGGACCGAGATTCTCACGTTGCTCTGCTTCAGGTAGTAAAAGTGCTCTGAAAGTACCACAAAGTGAATTTTTACTCTGCTCCGACCATGTAATTATAAAAGCTGTTTGTGCTCAGTTATCACTCACTCACAAAAGTATAGGCTGTGAAAAAGTTAACCGCTGATTAAAAGGGCTTTTCAAAGGAGAGAATGAACTTTAAATTAACTTTTCATATCTATGATGGTTTGGATGTTAAAAAAGCATAAATGCACAAAACTAAAACTAAATTAAAATGCAAGTACGCGTTATCCTAACACATATACATAATTATCCGAGATGAAATTGTACTGAATACTGAAATATTCTGTCTTATATATGTTTAATGAATGATTCATTGAAATCTACTCAATCCTGCAATTAAAAGTTATGCTTTCCTGTGCAGGCGTGAATTATAAGTCTTAGTTGACAACAGGAAGTAATATTTACTAGCTTCAAGATTTATGTTTTGTTCTTCCTAATCCCAAATCCACTGGTATGGGATAATGAAGATTAAACATGATACATGTTTTACACAATCAACAAAAGTTGCAAATTTTAATAAACTGATATGTCCCCCCAATGTAATTCTTTCAACTTAAACCTGGATCATATAAATGTGGCACAAATCAGTCTAATTTTAAAAAAGTACAATGAACTGATGAAGTACATTCAGATTTGTTACTCTTAAAATCTGATCCCTGATGTTAAAAATCTAAATAATCCAGACTAAATAAATCAAATAGTCTTGTCAGAAAAATGCCAATTTTTCTCCCATAGACATCATTTGAGAAGCGAGGGATACAAATTCTATTTTTACAAAAGTGGTTTTTCAAAGTGTTGGCACAGATGGCACACAGTTTGCGTCTCTGTTGTAATAATGCATTTGGTTTGTATTTTGGAAAGCTGCAAAAACTGCAAAAAAAACTGCGAAAAGAGTTCGAGCATCATCTGGCCATGTGTCATATTAAATTTCAAGTGTGTTACGGCTCAAGCCTCGCCAGCAGCCACAGGAGCCAATCCAGTTACAGCTGTGCAGCAGTCTTTAAGTGTAGCTTTATTATGCAAATACAGTCCACAGGAAACTGATACCTTTTTATGCTACTTTTAAAAGTCTTAAAAATTACTTTTTAATAACTTCAATTTATGCTTTTACATGGCTGTAAATCAAGCAAAAATGAACCCAAAAGAAGATAAAAAAAACAACATAATTATTACAAAGTTCAGTCGGGGTCAGATCTCTTTTTATTATCAGTAGTTGTGACTTTTTCTGCCTCACCTCTCTAACTGCAGAGGCATGTCACTCCCTCAGTGTTTAACAGTGGCTGCACAGCATTTACCAGGCAGTTAACAATGCGGCATGCTGGGTAGGTGGAGTCTGCACTCCACTTCAAGCTGCGTATTAGCCGGGGCATCAGCTGGATGACGTGCTCAGATCTAATGGCGAGCGTGGCGTACACCTACTTCCATCATAAAATTTATATACACATAACTGATGAATGTAATGAATTACTCTGTATTAACCAGTAGGTGAATTCCAGTATTTTTTTATGTCTATATTCTGCAGTTATGTCAGCTGTTATTGAAGTAATAAACTTAAACTGATCTGACAAGTTGTCCCTGATTTAAGGTGACACTTTCTCTTGCTGGTAAAAAACCGTTTTCCTTCCATTAAAGCTTTCCCTGGCTGTTCATCATCACTACTACTCATATCATAGCCCAGCTGAGTGAAAAGGAATGCACTATTTGTCAGTCCAATGTTTAATCCGACCTCTCGCAAAAAAAAAAACAAGCACGCCTTGTGTTGTTTGGTCCACAGCCTTTTTCCTGAAAACTCCTCTTCTATGCTGGTGGAAATCACAAGGTGTGTGTCATAACTACTAGCTGAACCTTGAAAGAAAGGTGCGTGTACAAGGTTCATATTTTTGATCTTTTAATAAGATCAAAAAGGACTGAAATGTAATTCTTTTTTCCAAAACCTCAGTACTTGTGGCCACAGCTGAGGGTCAGAATAAAGGCTGTCCTCTGTGGCTCAGGCTTCTCTTCACCACCAGCTCTCACACATCAATCTCCCAGTCTTGTTTTTCTGTCACTGAATTCAGCCGTCTTTCAGTGGGGACATGTGGACAGCTTTTTTGGAGAAAAACAGGCCATCTGTAACTCATAATTTCATACTGGAACAACAACAGCTTCTGTAATGTGGTTTCACATCAAAATTATATCAAATAACAGCCAAACATATTTAATGGAAAATAAACAAACCTGATGGAATTAATATTTCTCAATATAAGATATAAAGGGATATTCTTGTCATTTTTAAAGTGATGTTCTGCCAAATAGCTAATGATATTTTGTTGGCATAAACACCGTCTTTGTCTAAACAATCCATGTCATGCAAAAGTGTGAAGGTTTAATATTTGTTCTTTCACATCGGTTATGTTGTTTATGAGAAAGAGTTGTTTAAAAACCATGAAAAACAATTAGCCCTCATTTGGCTAACCATTAGCATTGCCTGGATGAAGACTTTTGCCCTTATCTCTTCGTACTCTGCTCAATAACTGATGTCACTGATCTTAAGGCACTAACTATTGATAATTATTTGACATGACATCACTTCAAAAATGACCAGAATATTCCTTTCAATACAATATTTAGGAGTTTAATCACACTCACATAAAAAGACAACACATAAAACTTCTTAAAAAGAAACCAACAGTTTGAATTCCCACTTTGTTTACTGCACAGCCATCTTGTTTTCTCCCCGAGCCAACAAGCAAATGCAAATGTTGCAGAGAGCTACCACAGGTGTCACAATTGAAATGCGCTTCATGCAAACTCAGAAAGGGAGCCGCGGCCTGAAATCTGGAGGTGCTGCTCCTCATCCCGACTGAGTCACACTCAGCTGCAAACCGCTCCAGTGCACATCAGAAATGACAGTGGGTGGAAACCTCGTGGACAACATCAGAGAGAGGGAGCAGACGTGACTCCCTGTGTCACCAGGCAAGCTGCTCTCCAAACCTCGCCTGTGCTGAGATTTTAGGTCCATGAATATTAAACTCTGGGGGGAGCAGACAAAGCATTGTCAGAGTGTGATGTCCGGCCAAACATCCTGGACTCCGAGCCAAGTGTGCAAACACAGCTTCTGTTTGTGTACGCAGTCAATTGTAGCAAAGCACAAGGCTGCACACGGTGCTCCAGAAACGTCTTTTAAGGTCGTTCAGAAGAACGTGCTTTCTTTGTTTTAGGTATGAAAAGACATTTTTCACCCGCTGATCTATAATGAAGGAAATGGACACAAACCAGCAACAAAAAAGGTGATCAGGAAAGATATGTAACAACATTTTAAAACTAAAAAAGGCTAACTTCTAATATCACCTGTCGCCACAAAGTGAAAGGGCAATCAATTCTTTGCCATGTCTGTGTGTGTTCATCTGTTGTTTTAGCAAAATATCTCATGATCCACTGCACAGATTTTAATGACACTTGCAGAAAATAATCATTAGATGTACATATAAAATGTTTAACCTTTAAAGTCAATCTAATTCAAGATGGCTGCCACAGCTAAACAACCTTAGTCAACACAAAAATGGCTATAACTTAGACTTACTGATATTAAACTGAAGTTTGATGTGGTAGTAGTAGTCATCCTCTACACATACTCCAACACTAAAAGATCTTGCAAGATTTCATCATATTGATCTCTTGACCAAAATGGCTGCAACATCATAAGACGACCTTAGTTTGTGGCATAAAAGGCAGTGGGAAAAAACTAATTCCTTCAGGAAATGCCTTTAATTACATAAACATTAGAATATAAAAGGAAAGCAAGGAAGAAATGTAACTGTGACTGAGTGAAGATTATAAACCAATTATCCCTATAAATAAATCAATGTATCTAGAATTCGCTGCATCATTACAACCGTGGTTTTATACACAACAGTTTATTTTCTTCTCCTCTTGTATCTTCTGGTTCAAACGTGTTGCTTTTATTTCTTTTCTTTTCTGACATCATGACAATTCGCAGTCCCAGCAGGAAAGACGGACTCTCCTGTGCTTGGCTTTAATCTCATTCTGCTCAAATGGACCTCCACATGGTGCACCGGGCAGATGAAAAATACTGGTCACACAGTTCAAACTGCAAACACACATTGTGTGCTGACCTCTCTGCAAATAGACTGGGCTCATCACTCACCCGACTCTGTTTAGTATATGTGTGTGTGTGTGGGTGTGAGGGTGTGTGTGTTGAATGGTCATGCACTGTGGAGGAATTTTAATTGGCAAACACACCTATACAGGCAGTGCTGTGGAAAAGTATTTGCCCCCTTTACAGATTCCTTCTGCTTTTGCTTCTTTTTGTCACACTTCAATGTTTCAGATCATCAGACAAATATAGTTGCAATTTTTAAATGATGATTTTGTTTACTAGGGGAAAAAATGCTATCCAAACCAACCTGGCCCATTGTGGAATCATGGATTCACTGGGATTTCTTTGGAAAGCTGAGCTCAATTTCCCCAGCCACACCCCGGCCTGATTACTGCCAGCAGCATCAAGAAACCGATAAAGCCATTATCCACAAAGGGAGAAAACATGGAACAGTGGTGAACCTTCCCAGGAGCAGCCGTCCTACAGAAATTACTCCAAGAGCGCATGATGGGCTCATCAAGGAGGACCCGGAACTCCCCGGAACAACATGTAAACCCCTGCAGGCGTCACCTGCCTCAGCTAAAACTGCTTTTTGTATTCACTCAGGTCATCTGTCTCTAATATTAACATTTGTTTGATGATCTAAAATGTGCAAATGTGGCAAAAAAAAAAGTATTTAAACAATAAAACTGTAAGGGGGCAAATACTTTTTTCCATTTCTGTAGCGAAATCGACTTAATGAGAATTCTATAGGTTAGATTTAAGGCTCTCACTGAAAAGTCATGAAGATCGATGGTTATTGTGTCTTTAAATAAAAAATTTAAACATTTGTAAGCAAAATTTGCGACCAGATACCAACGGCCACGTGTGTTTGTTTACCTACAGAAACAAACAAACTGACGAAAAATAAGTCAGCAAAGGTGACGTCCATGGGGGGAGCTGTTCGGGATGGAAAAATACGACAATTCTGAAGTACTAGTGCAAATTTACACTCATTTCTGTAGAGTAAAGTACGCACATAGGTTTCTAAAACCATCTACACTGAAGTAGACCTATAAGAATCTAGAGGACTGGAGATAAATTGTGATTTGTGTTATAGATATTTTGATTATAAGAGAAAACATTGAAGTTATTGCTCTAGAGGTTTCGCAAAAAGCTGAGTGTGTGAACGCCGAGCTCTGTCTGTTTTATCCCTGATGTGGTCTTGACAGTTGTCTTACTCGTTCTGTCACTTATTTCCACCGAAACATCTTCTCCTCCCTTCTACACTTGTCCGATTCCGTCGGATTTGTTGCCCTGCACAGACTGACCAGCTGAATGTCAAACTTCTGCTGGTTTTCCGCAGATTGTTTACACTGAGTGTGTACCCACAGTACACAGCTGTTGAGAACTACAGGAGTAAACTCTTTCAAACTGCGCAGTTTGATATAGGTCAGGATAACCTTTTTCAATGTTGGATTTCATAGTTTTGCAGTGAGCACCTTTAAATGTGAATGATTAATTAAAGCGCAAACATTCTCTGAGTTTGTTTGCACTTTTACAGCAGAAAACGAAATGAACTAAATGACGTTTAATCTCCGAGATCAGTTGATTCAACTCGCAGCGCTCCTCCGGACGGACAAAGCCACCAGGAGGCGGAGGTTTGCGCTGATCCTGGGGGGGCTTGACTCCTGCCAGCAGCGCTGATGTGTCAGGAAGAAGCGACCAGGCTCATCGAGGCGAAGACGGACGGAATCCGTAAAAACAAACGCGGGGATTCGAGCCGTTTCCCCGGGACCGAATGTACCGCGAAGCCCGGCAGGGATTGGTCCGCGCGGAGCGCCTGAAAACTCCTCAGGAAGTTGGATCGGATCATGGAGGCTCCGCACTTCTGCCACAGTTTGCAGGGTGGGGTGGGGGGGTTGGAATAACTCGGCTGCTCTTATTCCACCGATCGGCTTTCTCCCCACCAAACACAAGCTTCGCCTTTCAAAACAAGACACTCCGGTCACTGTTGAGCCCCTGAACGCGCTCCCCGCAGCTGCCCGCGCCCCCACCCACCCCCCGGACAGAAGGATCAGAAAGTAAAGTGAGCACTTACGGAAGGAGAATAAAATCAGCCAGACTGCCACTTTGTGTCCGCTGTGAGGGCTGACTGACAGCATCCTGCCGGGGTCCCGCGGCCGAAGGTGGAGGTGGAGGTGGTGGAGGGAGCTCGGCAGCGCATGGGCTCCCTGACAGTGTTTGAGGGGGGAGAAGACGGTGTTGTTATTCCTTCTGACAGTTTCACGGAAAACGGGGAGTGGGTTCGTGCTCGGCTAGGGAGCAGGAATCCCCACTTTCTGTAGGAGGAGCAGGGACGCGCTCTGCTGGCGGGGAAGGATTCAGCCGACAGGAGGACGGAGCAGCTGGAGCAAATCAGCCGAATCCAACATGTTCCAGCTGCTACAGCTGCTGCTGCGTTCAGGAGCCCACATTCTGTTAAATAACAGAATCAAATTATCTCAAATTACCGTTTATGTATTGGGACTCAGTTAAAGGGAAGGTTCAGATCTTTTGAAATAGAAAAGAGCATAAAACTTTTTTAAAAAATCCAAATAGCTCTTTAAACAGCTTAAGTTTGAAGTTTATGTTGCCTTCTATTTACACTCGGAAATGAGAAATTCCGAGTTCCAAGTGAAAACAAACAAATCAGCTAAAATCTTCCCCAAAGTTGGAATTCCAACTGGAAAAGTCTGAGATTCCTGACCAGCCCCGACTTTCAAATCCAATATGGCTGACTCACGCGCTCAAAGCTGTGATAGCTACAATATTCAACTTTTCTATTTTAATTTTTGTCAGTAATTCACCCAAACATAAAAGTACTTCCCACCCACTATTAGTAGATTATTAGTCTTTGTTTCGATGCACAGAGTGCAGAGAAATCCAGTTTTAGCTGCTATTAGTAATTAGCACAACTATCAGCAAACCCTACTGGTTTCCTGAGTTGCAACTGGCTCTCAGCCTGTGGCGGCTGGCCAATAGAGGGCGCTAGGGCGCCGCCCCACCACTCACATTACCTTGAATAAGACGTAAAAAAAAATAAAAAATGAAATAGTACATTAAAAATATTTTGAAATATATGAATATATATTTTTAGTTGTGTAAGATAAATATTTTATAGTTAATGATAAGTAAAGTTGTTTCGTTCTTCGACGTTGTCTGATTGATGACGTATTTCCGCCCCAAAAATCTTTCTCCATAGACTCTCGTTAAAAGTTGTGCATGCGCAGTAGTAGCTCCTCTTCAGTAGAAGAGATACGACTGTTCAGGGCGCACCTTTCCTGCGCCCTGAGCTGCTGAATGCAGCTGTTTACATTTCACCACCCTCCAGCCGCCGGAGCGTGGGACTCCCGCCACGGGCTGACGTCACATCCGTCTGTCATAAAGTTCGCCTGATTGAAAAGTCGAGCCGCGGGTGAGCTGCCTTTTATTCAAAGACAGCAATAAGTTCATTACGTGACTAAGTTACATACAAAAGGTAATAAATAAGTTTATAGTTAATAATTAGTTTAAGAACATTTATGCTAAAATCTGTTAGAATGTTTGGTTTTGAATTCTAATCGAAGTGAGACATCCGATCTTCGTTATATTGTACGTTCAGAATACATGACGTAGTGAGTGCTCTCACCATAAAACAAGCTTTGACGTATTTTCTCCGGTAAAGTTTTGAAAAATAAGGGAGAAAACAGGTCTTATAAACGCTAAATGTGTCCTACATGCTTGTGCCTTGGGAGACCTCCGTCTTTGTAAGTATTGGTGTGTTCAGGAAGCACTTGTGCATTTATATGTACATTATAATGTTGCTTTTGTTGTTTTATTTCATGTAAATACACTCGTGTGATACCTTAGTATATGTTTTGGTCCAAAACATATAATAAGGTATCACATAATAGACATATACCAAAACCTTTGGTTTATGTCTATTTTGGATTTATAGCCCCCCCCCTGGAGAAAACTCCACCAGCCGCCACTGCTCTCAGCAAAACTGAGTTTGATGTTATTCCCAGATGTGAGGCATCTGGGAACTCTGAGAATTCTGGGAGTTTTAGGGATTGACAAGCTAACGGCTAGTTGAAGCAGGCCTCAAATGAAAAGGAACTGATTTCTGAAATCAAATCTGATCTTGGAAATGTTGTCTCAGTCCGTGCAAACATTGTTTTGTAAACTGTGAGTTTCACGTTACGGTTATTTAAGCTGGACCAGAAGTGCAACAGCTAGCTGCAACTGCTGCTATTAGTGCTTGAAAACTACCTTAGAACAAAAAGCTATGTAAATGATTGTGTCATCAAAACTTTACTGTCATATATTGGTGTGTAATAGTTTTTGTACGAACCACTTTAAGTATTTTTATTTTATTTGTTTAAACAGCAGCAAACCATTTTTGTCTTGGCCCCCTTAGCGCTACAAGCTGTTAGCTCATCTATCTGATCTATTTCTTCAAACTGAGGCTGTTTAAAGAGGTTTCTATGACAGGTAAGACATTATTACAGGTAAGACAGAATACCACTTAGAATTATCTGAACTATCACTTTAAGTGTTTAAATAAATCCTGTAGCCTGCAAAGTTGAAACAAAAAATCTAATTGTTTGTTTCTTAATTAATACTTCTGTAGCCAAAACAACAAAACTCCGTTTTGCTGTGATTTTTTATTTAATCTGTTTTTAAAACAAGTATTTAAATTTTGAAAGAAAGAACATGAGGAGTCCACAACAAGAGAAATTATTGGTTCTCCTGATTAGAAGAAAGATTAACTGATTACAACAATACATTTTTGATTGACTTACATCTGCAGACTTATCTTTGATAGAATCTCATCATTTTCCAAACCCTTCAGTTTATTGTTTGGATCATGAAACCTGGAGAAAGATGAGATACATTTAGGCCTACTCTTTATTAGCACTTTATTGTGGTTCAAAATCTGAGGAAACAACAGTAAGATGTTCATATTCATAAAATACAAGCACCGAGCAGAATATTTTTCAGAAGCTTTGCTAATAGTTGCTGAAACCGGATCACCTGATTGGTGAATAATCAGAAACACAGACAAGTCTGCTGCTCTGCCCTGTAAACTCAGACTCTATACTCAAATTCCAACATTACCATTCTTTACACATTATAAAAACTGGTGTGTGTGTGTACTGAGTCCATGTTTAATTATTACTATTTGTGCTTAGCCCCATTTCTTTGCTCCCAGAAGACTGTAGCACTGTTTCACTACCGTCCCCAAAAACCAGCTTTCTTTCGACGGGTGCCACTGCACAATAAAGTAACTGATCTGAGAGCACAGTGGATATTTTACACGTCCAACACAGAGTAAAGAAGTAGGCTCATTAACCATTACAACAGTTAGACTTGCTCTTAGGTGTTTTGCATGCAGTTTGAGCTCCGTGTGTGTACTCTGAGATGTGAGTGCCTTTTCTGCAAAGGCATTAGGATTCAGGACTAAAAGCTAAAATGTGTTGCTGTTGTTTTTTTCACATTTTCTCAGCTATAAATTACACTCTTTTTTTTTCGTAGATGTTTTCTGGGCTTTGTAATGAAACTGAGAGTGTAATGATCCTTTGGGAATGAATCGAAGTGTCAGAGCAAAAGCAGGCTTCATTTTGCTTTTAAATGGCAAAATAACCACATTTTGACAATAAGGTTTTTGCTACTATTTATTTCTTTGTGTTTCATGCCTGGCAGTAAAAGCATTATTTCTAACAACATTTGAAGGAAACACTCGATGAGATAAACTTGAAAAGAGCTGTCTAGCTTTGTGACTACAAACACAGAAATCAAAACATTGTGACCCTTGATTTTTTTTTTTTTTCCTGTCTTCAGTGACAGAAGATGAAAGAGACAATTTACGGTGACAGTTAGTTGAAGTTACTGTCTGAAACAGTTTGGCCCATCACGACTGACACTACACTTTCTGGACTTTAATTCTGCTGGAGCAGCTTTCCCATGCTTATATATTAACAACATTGAAAATAACACCATATTTTAATGTCACAGCTTTATAACACATGGGTTTGCAGAAGGCAGAATATTTCTATCAGCCAATTTCAAGATGACCTTTCTGTCTATCCCCTGAAGGTGCTGGTATTTACCCAGCATTTCTGTATGTTTTAGTTTTCCTGCAGCTCAGTATGTTATTACCTTTTAGGACAGAAGGAAATGCTAATAATTATTGTAATTAAAAAATGAATTGCACATGCAGAACCTCCCCTCTCATATTTACTCTTTGGTAACATTGGCTTACACACCCTTCATACTTTTCAAACAAAAGAATGATGGAAAATACTCAGGTGTGTGTGTCACTACATGTGCATCCATGTGTGTTTGCGTGGGTGGGCAAGGGATGATGAATTGCAGGTTTCAAGATCTCCATGGATATTGTTTCTATGAACGGTGGGCCTGGCAAAAAAAATAAATACCAAGGTGACAATTTACTTGATGGACTGTGCAAAATTCACTTATGTGCACACACTATACACTACACTTTGCTCCCTCGGATTTCATTCAATAACAAACTTTATTTTGCTTGCACCAAGATGACACCTATTCAGTTTCCTTTCATGCACCGTTAGAAACGTAATATTTACCACTGACATTAAATATTTCTATTTATATCATTTCTATCTGCGATGTGAAGAGCCTCAAACCTATTCTTGTACATTTACTTTATCATAAGGTCACTGAAATATATATATAGAATTATGTCTAAACCAGGTGCTTTCATATTAAACTATAATGATTTCTTATTTATAAATGAAATGGTACATAAATGTGGAAATAAGCAATCTCTTTTTAATAATACAATCTATGCAAGATGCTCTCCACAATGTCATAAATAACGGATTTACTGCAAAGATAAAACATTATACCTCAGTGAACTGAAGAAAAGAAAAACTTGTAGTGTCCAAACTAATTTTAAATTTGTTCAATGAAATAGTGGATAAAGATCAAAATAAAACCAAAGCGAAAATGTAAAAGTTGTTTTAAATTGTGGATGGGTTGCAGATTTGAATGATTATTCTCACTGTATTTGTTAAATGAGTTTATTTTTACACACAAGAATTGTGAACTAATATTTTAATGTCCATTATGTAAGGTGACAGTTTGAAGGTTCATATTTTGAAGAATAATTATATTTATACACATTTACACAGAGTTTTTTTTATTTGAAGTTCTTTAATGTTTTCACAGTAACTCTAAAGCCAAAATGCATCATGGGTCAGTGAGATAAAAAAAATGGTCAGGCTATCAAAACTAAAGTACATAATCATAAGAATTTAATCAAGTAAACATATAAATAAATAAGACCACATAAGCAATTTATATTTTCCAGTTGATTAGGTTTCGTTAAGTAAAGTGAATTAAGTTAATTTAAGTTCAATTAAGTTTGATTAACTAACTAGTTTTATCTTATTTCTTTTAAAAGAGTTACTACTATGTTGGTTTTTAGAGATAACAGTATGAAGAGATGTGGATCTGCCCCATCCTTTAACCTAAACCAGAACCATTTTAAACCAGATGAAAGGACATGCAAAAAGCTTAGAACATGTAAAGACTGAAGCACAAAATGTTTAAGAAATGATCTCCTATTAGTACTTAATATTATTTTTTTAAAAAGTGTTGAATTGCCACTAACTGGAGAGTTGTACTTCGATATATGTGCACTAATTATGAGAACAACACGTCGAGTTACCCCACTCCATTTGTGTCGTATTTGGAATATATCCTGTGTCACTGTTTAGCCTTTCAGACTCTGCGTTTGTCTTCCAGTTGCGTATAACTACATTTAGGCATAATTATTTTGTATATTTTATTTAGTTGTTTTCCTATGTGCTCTGACTGTATAGCAGTAGTGTTGCAATGACCCATTTTCTCAGATTTGATCAATACAGTTTTATCTTATTCAGTTGACTCCAGTTCCCCAGTGTGGCTTACGAAAGGATCAATACCAGAGTTTAGGTGATTCACTGAGGTTCTGTAGCTCCACAGTATCAAAGCCGTTCAGGGTGCAGCAGTTCAGTCTCGTGTTAGTATGCCAGACAAATTCATCCCAGAGTCTGAAATGCAGAAAAAGACGCAGTCATTAAATATCAATATGTCCCTTTTTAAAATAAGTCAGGTATTAGACTGGCAGTACATGTGCAGCAGTCTGTGCAGTTGAAATGATTATAATCCAGCTCTGATTCACATTCTGCTGGGTAAAACAAGCCTCTAAATCTTTTTCATTGTTAGTGTCACTGAAGGAATTCAAAGCAACTTTGGTTCATTTTACCAGAAAGTAGAGACAGAAAGAGGACCATCTCAGGTAATCACTTTTGAAATAATGCAGCTCACCTTTAGTTCCCCTCCATCAGCCTCACTCATGTCAGATTCGATGCCTTCTGAAAGATGTGATTTTCCATTCAGAAACTCATGATCTGGCATACTAAGAGGATCAATCAGAACATCATAAGGGACACGGGGGTGTATCCAGGATGAGGGGATGTGGACACTCCATAGCTCAGGCTGCCCAAATGTCCCTGTGGACAAAGACGATCATTTTAATGTGCCTTCTCTTATTATTAAGTTGTGTTTAATGGTGCTGAACAAATGTGACAGTAAAAGCTGAGGCTTCTTAAAATGATATATTTCTGCATGTATCAAAAATCCATAAGCAGGGACATGGATACGATCTCGTTCTGTTCTGGAGAAAAATGCTATTCGTTTGCCAGATATTTATGAACCCACTGAATTTAATTTAACTTGTTCTAAATGTGTATTCTCTGTCTTTGGTAAAATTGAGGATAATTCATAAAAACTGATCATCTTAGATTGCATCAAAAGAAATATTTATGTAAATTGAAATACAGTACATCGGCTTTCTGACAAGTAATCTTCGAGAAATAACCACAATGTTTAGTAGGCAAATGACTCAAAGTGGAATTGCACAATTCATTGAAATCATTCATGTTTTGTCTACAGGCAGACACATTTATTTTCTAGCACATCTGTGACTCACAATCTACGAATATCTTTCAACTATTCTTCTATTCAATCCCCCCCCAGCCTCCACGGTTCACTCAAGCAGAGAACATTGCTCATTTTCTCATTATTTTGACACCAAATGTACAGTATATTTGTGGTGATAGATTCAGGCCTGGCAGAGAGGTTAATACATTTTTTTCTGTAATGTGACAAACTCTGAATGCATATTTATTTGTGCTTTTTAGTTTAACATTAAGTTGTTCCACTTTGGAAATACATTTGACTCATTGCTGGTCAAATTATTTGAAGATATATATTAAATAGATAACAAAACAACAAAACTTCAACCACATGGACAAGGTCACTAGGTCATCCCCCACAACCACCACTGGCTGATTGACCAAAGTCTAAGAGGCTATCAGGGGTTAATTAACAAATATTACAGTCTAGAATGAGAGACTTAAGTACACATAATGACGCCTACCGATGCATTGTCCTTGTGCACTCCAAAGGCGCACAGTTTGGTCTGTGGATGAAGTAAGCACCACTTGATCACTGTCAACAATCTGCAGGCTGGACCAGAAAATAAGGGGGGAAATGATATGGGATAAAATAGCAGACAGCATTTTCTTCCACAAGACTCTTAATCATCCCTACAACAAGTTCAGCCCAAGGTCAGACTGTGCAACACATAGAGAAAGTGTAAAAAAAAAAAAGGATACAAAAGCTATATTTCAAACTGTACAGGTCCAAGTTCCCATGTTAAAGGCAGCATCTCAGGCAGCATCTAATTTAGTTTGTTGAAAACCTTCCCACACAGCACTCCACACTCTGTCTGCAGCTGCAGAGCAAAGCTGTGCTGTTGTTCTCACTCACACCAAGATTGATTGGATTCATTAGGGATGAGCAAATTTCAAGAACTGAAATAGCCAAACATTAAGAAGACTAAAAGTCAGACTGCTGTTTGCCTACAACCACCTGATAATTGTTAGCTTGATCAGATAGGTTCTTAATCACTTAGTATTTTACATACCTGGTAATTGTGCTGGTGTGGGCACGCCAAGAGTGTTCAGCTGAGTCATTGTTGAAAGGAAAAAAGCGAGAGAGAAACAACATGTCTTCTTACTTTCACAGCAGGTTCAATCAAAGGCAAAAGTAAGGAAAAACCGAAGCTTACCTCTGGGTGATCTTTGCTTCAGGTCAAATTTCTCCATGTCGTAAATATAAACATAGCCAATTCTGTCAGCAGCGTACAGCAGCGTGTCTTTGTCAGTTTGGGCCAGTTTGGTTATCTTTTGTTGGAACTTTGACTGAATTGGACAAAAGCAAACAGAATTTCTAGTAAGCACTTTCACACAAAAATATAAGGAAAATAAAATCATTAATCTGAACTGGTTTGATTAAAGAGACAAAAATTAATCAGTTACAATAAGTGGTTCACTTCTCTTTACTGTTACCTGCAGTCAAAGTTAATACAATCCATTAGAAAACACTGCTGTCCATATAATTAGATACATACAGGAAAAGGTTTGGCAATGAACCATAGAAAGTATTTTCAGCTAAATTACATGAAAGTCAGAGTAAAAGTAGGCACATCCTTTTTTTTATATTTTTGCATATTCGTATCAGAACTTGATAGGTTTATCTGGTTCTTACCAGACAATAAAAATAGGTAAATGAAACATAAGAGAATCAGCAACACTTGACCATTGAACTGCCATATTTTACTTTGCAAAAGCTATGTGAAAATGTGTGTGAAATGTGTATAAAACTAGGTTCCCTCTTGCTGCTTTTATAGGAGTTAAGCAGGCAGCTGAGATAGATTATTCAACAGCAGAAAACATTCAAGATCAATCTTCCAAAGAGTGGATGTTCCAACAAGTTCACCTCCAGCGCTGAAACATCAACTGACCCTGAGGTCAGACTGTGTAAGGCTCAAAGAAAAGGAAAAATGTTTAAGAGCCACATCTCAAACTCTGCAGGCTTCAGTTAGTATGCTAAATGGTAAAGTCTACGTCGATAGAATAAAAAAACAGACAACAAAAAACACTGAGAAAATACTGTTTGTTCAGGCAGGTTGCCCGGAGAAAGCCTCTTTTCTAGATTTATACAGTTAAGTTCGAACAAATCACAAAACTTTTAGACCAACATGTTTGGAACAAAAAAGACCAAAATGAAGACAAAGCACAACACTTAGTCAAAAATCAAACTCGGCACATCAGCACAAACGACTTGACAATAATTAAAGAAAACCAGCAAATCAACAATAAAACGACTGAAAAGGAAAAAGGCTCCAGGAGTTGCAATGGGCCAGTCAATGTTCAGACCTCAACTTTATTGAAATGTTGAGGCAGGACAATGAGAGAAAAGCACATAAATACCCACATCGTTCTATGAACTGAAGGAATTTTAAGAAGAGTGGACCAAAAATTCCTCAACAACTGTGAATGAAGAATGAAAAGCTCACGCAAAGGACAATTAATTCAAGGTCATTTTGATAAAGGTTGTTCAAGACAACAAGGTACTAAGGGCTGTGACTGTTGGAGACGAGTTGGAGGCGAGTAATAGCAGAAAATAGGCGTATTTTCTGTTTCTCACTGAATTCTGAATGTTTGCGACCAGAGAGCCGTGTGGCTACATTTTGAACAATCATTTTTGAAAATTGTGGCCTATTTTTGAGTGCATGGCTTACAAAGCTTTATTCAAGACAGTGCACGTTATTTAGTTGCCCACCGCCCACATCATAATTGCCTCGACCCACTTTGATTCCACCTTGGCAGCTGCCCTGAAGTTTATGTAATAATCTACTTGAGTAGACTTATAAATTGAAGATAGGCAGATCTGGACCAGTTTTTGAATAAATGTTATGTATCCTCAGCATGGTTTTTAAACCTGGACTTTGGGAGTTGTAGTCTCAGATGTTTTCTCTCATATAGAAGAGCAACAGTGTCCTCATACAGCTCCGGGGCTCTTGAATTTATGGGAACTAAATTAAGAAGGGTTCGAGACGGGTGTGAGACACCCTCAACAACTCTGTGACTGTTTTGACAGAAAATCTGGACATGTCTAAAAGTCAGGGGACAGTAATCAAGAGCTTCTGCAACTCGAGAGGAAACTGAGAACCCTTGTGAACGTTTCAAGACTATTTGAGCACTTTGTCTTAAATGCTGTTCGCAAACTCACCAAGAGTTTCAGCCTCTTAAAGTATGAGGTTTACTCTTTTTTACACATTTTTTCTGTATTTTGGACAAATTGTGTGTAAAAATAGACGCACAATGTAATATTTCATATTTTGTCATTGGTAAGTGGTTATATTTATGTAATTTTGGGTCCTAATGAGAACAAGCAGATGTTTATGTGCTGATAAATGGTCAGTATTAAAAGAGGGGCTACTCACTTTTTATCATGACTTTCTTGGAGCTAGATAGTGGAAAACTAATAGCTAGGAGGTATGATGATAAAGTCATGCTTTTTAACAATATACTGTATGAGCTTAAAAAAAGAAAAAAATGTCTGCAGTTTTTGCATATTATTTCATGTTTCATTTCAGCTTTGAGGGTTCCCTGAATGCCTCCAAGTTCACCCCATCTAAAAACCAAAAAGGAGAGTTCATAATTTGCATTAGGTACCTGCAAGTGAAGTAAGAAAAAAATATAATTAAAGTGGCAGTGCAGATGGGATTACATTATCCTTTATTCAGCAACTTTAGAAACAAAAGTGGACACAGTGCTATTCCAGAATAGCCAAAGGGGAAGGTGACAAATCTAAAATATATAAAAAATAAAAATAATTTTCTTACAATTTTGAAGCTGCTCACGAGTTTTTCTTCACTGAGCACATTCCAGAGGTTTATACTCCCTGTAAAAGATACAGAAATACAATGAGATTAAATCAGGTAATAAAATGTAATTTGATTAAGTCCCAATTTTGACCTTTGACCCCAGATGAAAGAAGAGTTGTATTCGAGGAGAACTGCTGCAGTTTGAAGTTCTTTGGAAAAATGATGCTTGGAACACTTGTATCCAGTCCTATGTTAAAAAAAAGCAGTAACTTCATCACATCAAACTTGTTTAACAGCTTATTTTCTCCCATTGAAGCCTCAGAATCACCTTCAGTGTTCTGGTCTTCAGCTTCATGTGGGCCAGCAAACCGACACTTTATGTGTCCCGAAACCAGGTCCCACGCAATAATCTCCCCATCGTAGCTGCCGGTGGCCAGCAGAGATGGAGGACAATGAACGACACAGAGGATGTCCTCCTGATGACCGTTTGACTGAGGAGATGACAATTACCAGGTGAGTATGGACATTTCTGTCTGTTTGCATAAAATAAAGTTTTAATTTCGCATTATTTCAGTTTGTTTCAATCAAGTTTTTAAAAACTTGGTAAAACTTTATGAGAATAAAGTCTTTCACTGCAGAGAAAAAACTATTTCTTTAAAAGCAGACAAGAAATATAAAAATGGTGCAGATCATGTATAACTTTTAATTTAAAAATCCCTTTTTGTGAGTTAGATGAGATCCTTATCACTTATGTTTGTGCAATAAAAAAAGAATTTTGTTAGCTTAGCTCACAGCTAATCACTGACCCTTGTTAGATTTCATCTATAATTCAAACAGGAATATGCATGGTTTCAACTAGCACCATTTACACATTTTAGCAATTTGTCCCATTTATCTTTATAAGACAATAAAAATGACATAATTAAAAGATTTCTGTAACTTTAAGCCAGAAGCAAAGATTCCACATCTGAGCAATCACTACAAATGTCTGGATGGTCACCATTTGCACCCTAAAAATTGAATTAAAATGGGGAACTAGAAGTAGTGTCATTATAAAGATAAAGAAATATTGAATGAAAGATGCTTCCATTCAAGTTAATTTATTTATGAGTGCTGAATTCTAATTAAGTGTGTTCCACATGAATAAACAACTAATTTAGTGTCAAAGTCACTGATACAAAGTGATTCAGATTAGTTTTTATGAACGTACTTCTCACTGTACTCAACAAGAAGATTTGTTCTGAGTGATTCTCACGTGAAACTGCACTCACCACAAGTTGAATTAAGAAAAGCAGATGGCTGTTGGAAGTGTTACATTATACTGCATGCCAAAGTGAAATATTTAGCTCGGCTAGGTCATGTTTTAAAATTTTTATGAGATGCAACACACTGTTGACCATCTGGAGGAGCAGACATTGACAGTGAGGCAGAGGAGCTCACTTGCTCAAGGGAAGCAGAGCAATGCATATAAACCAAACCATTGATCTTCCTCCTGCAAGCCATTAATGAAAAACAATTTCAAGAGAGCCCTCTGTAGATAATCAAAGAGGTCACTTTTCTTCTTGGCCACCATAATGCAATCTTTCTGCACTGATAATGGCTGTCTTTGGGGGTGAATGTAACCACCAGCCGTGATGAAAGAGATTTAAGATCTCTGAAAGTCACCCCTCCCCATAGATCTTACAGTTTCTGTGAGAATCAGTTTCCCCTCCTGTGGCTCATGTGGAGAAAACTGCATCCTGCAGTCAGCGATAACTAGAATGCATTATACAGACAAAAGCAGATAAGGAACTGTCATCTGCTTTCTTCTACTTTTAGAAAATGATTATATGGTTTGAAAGGATGATTTATGTTGTGAAAACAAAAAATAAACTACCATTCAAAGGCATTTTAGCTTACAGTGAAGTGAGGTTTTCCTTCGTCTGTTAATTGCAATTAAATATTTCAGTACAGCCATTTAAAAAAATGCAGTTTAGTTTTATTTTTTTTGGTGTCTTTTGCATCTCATTTATGTCTGAATGAATCTCCAGAATGTCTGGACATATAGCATTATAATCACATTAATCAATAAATATTTGTTAATTAAATAAAATATTAAAATACAATTAAGTTTTCCCCTTGAAATTATTTACTCTTTTAAAACTAAACAAAACAAAAAATACATGCTGCATCACATCCAAATTGTGTTATGTGGGAAAAAACATGCTCCTGAATTTTATTGAACTAACCCTACATAACAACTAGGCAAAAAGGCACAGATGCTGGAGTTTGGATTATATCAGACATAAAAAAAACATTTCAGCTACTTCAGTATAAGCTAAAAAAAACTACAAAGCAAAGCTGGCTCTGTGTTTGGTGATTTAAATTGTTTTATGGAAGTAAGTAGGAGGAAACTTAGAGAAGAACAACAAAAAAGATACAAATTTTGTTATTTGCCCTTTAGTTGGAGGAAATTAATCAGGGAAAAGTTAAAATACAGTTTTATCTGTGTATTTGTATTTTATGAACACATACTGAGCAGGGAATATCAGTATATTGTAATTCTACGCCAAATGTCTCCATTTTGTTATGTTGCAGGGATTTAAATCCATCAGGTACCAGTTTGAGCTGCTATGTTGTGCAGCACTATTCCCCTGGTCCGACTCTATGGCCCTTGTTAATTTAACTGAGTTTTAACAAGAGTCAACACCTGGGAAAAAAAAAAAAAAGATCTGAGGTGTATTTTTATCTTTTAAAAAGAGGACGGGACATAAAATTTGGAATGGGACCAGCCTATGGGGACAGTGGTCCCCTTTCAGCTTCAGCTTCTGGGTTCCTGTATTTAGTCCAGTATTTCTATATATGGTCGATGGGAGGGAAGGTTTGTCTTAAATCAAAGACCTTTATATGAAAAAGGTGAATGAGGTGAGAGGGAGAGCATATTTTCTTCCACTCCTACAAAATTCAATAACATGAAAAGATAGAAGCAATAGATAATATTCAGGAAAAAACAAAACTAAAAACAGATGGACTACATGGTAAACAGACACGATCCTTCTAAAACCTGACGTAAATGTCTACAAGTAAACATGAGTGAGTGTCCAGAGGGTTTAATCTGAGGTTCATAAAAACCTGCTTTTACAACAATACATTCCTTCAATATAAAAAAAACTATGTGCCCTCCACTTTAGAGAAAAAATGGTAATTCATCAGAACAACAAACTGTTTTCTCTGAAACATTTTTGCTCCCAACTGAAAAAAAAAACAAAACTATTTTTTTCCTTTGTCACTTTAAACACTGAGAGCTGTTATTTTACAAATAGGGAGCAACAAATATTTACAAACTTTCAACAATAATCATGATAAATAGGACAAATGCCAAGTTATTTATTTGATTAGTTATTTGCCCTGCTGGAGCGTTTGATATTCAAGTTGTTGTTAAAGAATTTTCTAATCAGAATTACCAGATCATCTTTCAAAGGAGGCTGCAGTCTTTGGACATGATGACCGTCATCAAGAGCATCCTGAAAAATTAACAGACATTTCAAAACACAAACAAGGTGGTTTATTTTCTTATGAAGAGCAATCTGAGCATGAAAAACATGCTACTCATCTTGGAGTAAAAAAAATAAAAATCAGTTGCTTATTTCAAAAAACGCTGCCCATCGAATGTGTGGTACGATTATGATTATTTCAGCTGTAATAACGATGTAAAAATAAAATGCTCTACATATGAAAATGTGATGTAACTGTAACATGATTTATTATTGGATTTCGAAGAAAAAAACAGACTAAAAATTGATTTTCCCCCTTTCATTTTTTGTACTTACCGAATAAATGTCAATCTTGCGGTCTTTTCCGACAGCCACCACACAGCTTCAAACATGAATTGCACGAGCTCAGCATGGACTTAAACTTATATTGAACATTTGCCAAATAACACATTATTACTCACGAATTCCTTTGAACTTTAAGAAAGGTGCAGTCACACACCTCTTGGCATTTACCTTCTAAAGGAAAGATTGAAAATGTGTTGGTTTTTTTTTTCACACTTTCTGTTAAGAACATTTCAGGGTTTTTTGATGTCTTTTAAAACAAGGATGGAAACTAATAAAACTCACCTTTCTTTAACGTCTTTAGGCACTGACCACTGTTAAAATTCCATATTTTTAAGCATCCATTTCTTCCACCTGTAACAAGCCTACAAACACAAAATACACTATGAAATAAAAACAATTTTTTTATTTTATGAAAGATGAAGCTACATCAGAAACCACACCTTCTTCCTTTAGGGTCAAAAGCCATGCATGTGATGGAGGTCAGATCATCTGTGTCGACAAACTCAGAAACCTGACGTCCAGTGTTCAAATCCCAGACTTTCACCACCTAAAGTAAGTTTTCAAACAAATTAAACTATTTCTAACGCTGAGAGATTCGAGACGCTGTAAAGCACTTATTTTACTTACAGAAGCCTCGCTGCAGCTCACGACCTGATGAAACTCTTCACTGTAACCACAGCACATCACAGGCTCATTAAAAGAAACGTGCACGTGTCTGTTCAACCGTGGCCTGGCAGAGAGAAAAAAACATCATATAATCAATGAATCATATTTATATTTTAAAAAAAGCTGCAGTCACATTTGCGGAATATGGGTCAAAAAAATCTCCAGAAACTTTTCAGATACTGGAATGTCAAACTTCTGAACAGGAAAACCTTTAAAGTAATCACTTGTGCAAGTTTTTTTTTATTTTGTTTTTTTTGCAGACCACCCCTCTTAAACTAGATGGTATATCTATGAATAGAAATGTAAAGAGCACAGAGGCAGAACAAACCGACCTGGACTTCAGGGTGAGGACAGCCATCCTGTCTGCTGCAACATACAGACATTTTAGAGCAGAGTTATAGGAGCATGCAGATACATAACCATGAATCCTGCTGGCTCTGGGATCTGCTGTAAACAGGCAGCTCTGAACCTCAATGTCCCAAATCTGAAATAAGAGCAGGTATATAGCCAGTTTTATGTGCTTTCCAATGAGAGTTGGCTGTGGCGGGCATCTTGATTTAGAATGGCTACAAAAGTTAATCAGTTGTAGATGCGCATCCAGTTCCTATTCCCCAAAAGTTTCATTAACATCTGTCTCGTTGTTAATGAGATATTTTGCTAACAGACAGAGTTCACTCTAAATGGTTAATGGTGAAAGATCTTCTGTTATCAATCTGTTAGTGTTAGGGATCAGTCTCAGGTTCTACCACACCAAATGTTCTCTCAATATCTCTAAAACTGACTGAATTATGACAATTTTTGGTGGGTTTTTTTCACTTAGGTTGGCTGTGGCAGCCATCTTGAATTGGCTTGACTCCAAAAGTTATTCAGTCAGAGATATACATACAAAGATTAACATCTGTAAGTTTTATTAAAATCTGTCAAGTGGCTCATGGGATATTTTGGTTGCAGACAAACACACACACACAGAACTGGGCATAAAAGTTATTGCCCATCTTTACCTTTTGACTTCAGGCAATAATAATAATGATGTCTGCATTAAAACTGCATTAAACTTGCATATTGTTATAAATATAAAAGGTGACAAATCACTTTTACAGTGGCATCAACGGAGAGAGAAAAGATCTGACTGTCCTCTGATGAGACACAGAGGGAGAAGATGGGAGCAGAGTGGCCTTTCAAAATACCAGTCGGTTTCCTAAAAAAAAAAAGAAATCTGAATCAGGATAGAGAAAAAGTGGCTATTTATTCCAAGTATACTTATTTCCACACAGGTTTTTTGCTGAATTAAGATTCCTCACCCTGAAAAATAGGGGTTCCACAGCCGTACGAGTCTGTCCATACCACCAGTCACCAGCAAATTGTGCTTCTGACAAAGGTCAAAGGTCTTCACACCTTTGTGGACGGAGAAGACTGTCTGATCACACGATGCGCAGACCTGTGGAGTCCAGCTCAGTTGGATCTTCCTGGTTTTGCCCTCGCAGCAGACCTCTCTGATCTCATTGAGCTGCTTTTCAGAGTCTGTTAAAGGCAGCACGCAGCCTCAGGAGGGGAAAAATAAATAAAAGTGTTACATTAGAGGTACTAGCATCAATCAAATGTGCTTTTGGAGGAAGGGTAAGTCATTATCAGAATAAATGACCAAGCCTGCAAGTAAACATGCAAGGTGATCTCCCACACACACACACACACACTGGAATCGATTGGTGAATTTGTGAAGGATGAGTAATCATGAGTCATCGCTCACAGCTTTAAAACCAGGGTAAGCTAATGTTTCACACTGAGTTTAATTACTGCAGTTTAAAGAAAAAAAATTGTTGTATTTTATTTTATTTATTTTTTACAAACATTTTCAAGATGCATCAGTGTTTGTCTAACTTTTTTACAGAGACTGGGTGTAGGACAGGAAGCTGAGGGTGCATTTAAAGTCCAAGTGCCAAAAATAAAAGTCTGACTTTGTTTGCTTTTGTGCTGAATTTATGCAAAAAAACTGAAATGCCCCAAATTCAAGACGAACGGAAATTACCTACAACAAGTGAAGAAGATTCTTCATTTGATGAGGAGACAACAGCTTGCAAACTGTGAAAATATTTTGCCTATTTTTGGAAAAAAAGAGTTTGTATTAAAGAATTAAGTATATAGACAATGTTGCACCACGAGTTTACAAAGCTTTCTTTCAGACTCGTGCTTAAAATGTCATGCCATCTACAGTTGTACAAAAACAAAACAAACACAGATTTCTGTAGAGTTTTGTTAATGTCAGAAACAAACTGAATATCCCATAATTCACATTATGTGACATGACACTCAGCTTAAGTATGTTTATCAATGCCTTCTAAAGGGGACATATTGAAGAAAATATAACTTTCCTCTGTGCTTGAGAGTCAATATTTGTCAAAATTTTCTTTTCAAATCAAACACTGGCATTTTGTTTGAAACTCCACTGAATTTGATGTCATATTCCCAACTCAGACCTGCCAGCTTTATCTCTACTCAACACTAACCTGACTCCAATCACTGTACCTCACAAGATGGAAGTCAAAATAATGTTGCTCTTGCTTTATGCTTTTCTATTACAGTAAATATTCCCATAGCTGTTTTAAAAAGTTGGTGAAAACCTACTCCAAATAAGAGATCGAAGGGAAATAGATGGATAATGAGAAGAGAAACCGGGTTTTACAAGACAGGGAATTAAAAAGAAACCAAAAAAAAACAGAACATGAAGCCAAAATATAAGATCTGCCAGCGCAAAACAAAGTTGGACAGACAAAGACTATTTTAGGAGACACTTTAATGACCTAAACGAAGCCGTCTAACACAGTAGTTCTCAAACTCTTATAACAAGTACTACAAAAGTTGCTATTTCAAAATTTCCTCTGACTTTCACAAGCGGCGCTTGTATCACAGTTGGAGACCATGGCTCTTACAAACTGAAACAAAGATTAGAACTGTTGCTTTGTCATCCTTCATCACATCCCCACAGTCAAACATGATAAAAGCAGTATTATGATTTGATTTGATTCTTTTTTATTTTAGACTGTGAAATCATTTAGAACAAAAGGAAAAATGGGCACAGAAAAATACAAAGTGAAAACCAATAGGGTTTATAAAAACACAAATTTAAAGAAAACTCTGGAAAGTCCTAAACCGCCTGACCATAAATCATTGCAGAAGATTTCAAGCTCACGTCAGGCTCAAGGTGACCCACGTTTTATTTACTTTTTTTCTCTCCTTCATTTTTTAACTCTGACTGTATGTAAGTAGAGGGTGTTTTCATTGTTTTAAAGAATAAATAAACAGACTTTTTTTATGATGAGCCTCAAAACTTAATCTTGATTTGCAAACTGTCTGTTGGAGCTGGCTGCTTTTCTGATACAAATAAACAGAGAAAATGTTACCTGTGTCACCCAATCCTGATGAACCTTCCATCTGATGAACGTCACATTTGGAGAAAGCACAGCAGTCTCAGCTGTGATGTTCGGTATGTTTTCTAGCTTTGGTAATTTACTCCATATTCTATAAAAAGAAAAGTGATGTTGTACAGTCACGTTTGAGATAGAGATCATCTTATGATTGTAGGGAATGACAGGTAAGCAAAGCTATCATTTTTAAACACACATCTATTTGTCTGGACCTGGAGACTTTTCTGTCAGCTAGATTCTGTTAGATTGGTGTTTTTTGTTTGTTTTCTTATTTTTTAATAACTCAAACTCATTTCTTGCATAACCTGTGACTAATTTACAACATGAATCAAATATGAAAAGATCTTTTCAGCTGCTAATCAACCGTTTTCCTACGTTCTCAAAAGCTTTGAGGAATTTTTTTTTGTTAGTTGTTTTTATGAATGTTTTAAATCCAATTAAGCCTTAGAATTAATAGTTAAAAGTCTGATAGTCGACCCAAAATGATTTCTTTTTAAAACCATATAAAAATTTAATGATTATTTTCTAAATGCTGAATTTGAAAACACAGATTTTAGCTCCAAAATGTACCGGGGATATCTAAAAAAGTTTTTAATCCAAGGCTGAGAGAGTCATAACACTTCACTAGTTTAATAATGATGTTTGTGCATCAGGCCTCCCTGTTAAGGTTGCAGTTCTGTACCTGTAAAACGATCATCTTTTAAACAAACACGAGGAAAAGCACATCTCCTTTTTACTTGCATCAGTTCAATATTTCTGACCATTTACACACGTTTTTTCAAGAAGACTTAGCTTTAATGAATGCTTCATTCTAGGTGTTATCAGGTCAAGGATAACACTCACAAAAGATAGATAAATACACTTTTATCTGCCATTCAGGCCAAACCCCAACCAGTGCACATTAGTAAAAACAAATACTAATAATTGAAAAAAGTGAAACATTGCACTTACAGGAATATAAAATGTTGCACCAAATACAGAATAACCATTTATTTGACGGCAAAATGAACAATAAAATAAATAAATAAATAGAGTGATTGATAATTCATTGGAAAATCAGTATTACCTGAGAGTATCTTCAACAGAGGACATTAAAATGATGTTCACACATCCCTGCAACAGAAACACAAAAGTCAGCCCTATGCCAGTGTTATAAGCTGTTTGATTATTATATTTGTTTTAATAAAAGCACCTACCTCAACGTCTCCATACAGAACGCAACATTTATCGGAGCCGGTGTAGCTGCATTGCAAGGAGAAAAGCATACAGTATGTCAGAAAAAGTGGGAGCTTTTCTGAGATGACTCCGTTCTGTAGCTTACCTGTAGTCTAAAGTCAGAGGAAATGTCTCCAGACCATTAATCTGACAGTAAGGCTCCAGAGCAAAGAGATCATAAATTTGAATTTCCCTGTCCCTGAAGAATAATTAATTCAAGTACAATAAATGTGCACACAACAGGGTGAAACCCCTTGTTAATGAAAGGAATGAGTGTCCTCTATAGGTGCAATTAAAAGTCATTACCCTGTTCCAATTACCAGCTTGTTGTACTCTGACATCAAAGCGAAATCACTAACCCTCTTTGACCTTTGATTAGCAGGTTCTTCATTCTGCTGAAGCAAATAAACTCAAGTTAAAGCATGATAAGTGAATACATAAAAAGTAAATAATACATTTGGACGTACAAACATGTGTTTGGTCTCCTTGGGTTCCAGTTCAGGATGCCAGAGACAAATAAATCCATCTTCTTGTATTGTTACCAAGGTGTCATCATTGGTGGAGTGGATGTTAACAACAGGAATGCCCTGTCCATAATTATTTATGGTGGCTGGCAAATCAAAAGTCACCTGCTTGCTGCGTCTCACCGTTTCCTCCTTCATTTTATACTGCTGAAGGACGTATGTGGAGAACTCACCCTGCATCACAAAGTGCCCATTAGAGGTTACAGTTTTCATATTGATCATGCTTCGTGTTCAGAGTCATAAAACTGCCATTATGGTTATATTAATACATAACCTACAAAATATTAATCATGAGGTTTAACCGCTTGTCTAATAATCCCGTTTGTAGTGTAAGTGGAGCACATCTTTCTGCATCCTAAATCGTGAAACCCATTTAAAAAATATCTAGCAAGCAGGAGAAAACCTTTCACAACATATCAGAAATTCAGTCTACCAAGTGTCAGCTGTTACAAGAAAACTGTCTACTGTCAACTTGCAACTACAAAGTCTTAAATATTCTGAACAGCACCATGTTCAGGTCTGTTTCAGTTACATGTACCCCATAAATCTTGACTGAATTATAGTTGCCAGAATAACCTTGTTGCATGTCATGGAGCCTAACCTTTTAACTACAGTTTCTTTGTGTTGTCAAGCCTCAATAAGAAATAAATAAAGTATGAATGTCATCTCACCCATGAAATCCTCCCTTGAGCTGAGTAATCAATCTTTTTAAACAACCCGTGAATCTGGGCATTGATCTGGTAAATCCAGAGAACAAAACAAGAAAGAACAATGACATTTTAAGAAACGATAACCTGCTTTTTTGCAAAGACTCGTTCTTAATAGCAAAAAAAGTGTGATGGCAAGAAGAGATCTGAAAATCTGAGAAGAAAAATATAGAGACAAACTGTCTTACCATGTTAGGCAAACCTAAACACCTTTTCAGTATATGTCCAAAATTCTTCACATCAATGCCCCTCATGCCACACATTTCAGATTCCTTTAAAACAAAAAAAAAGGTCAAATCTCAGATAAAGTTTATCAGAATAAGCCTGTGTTAATGTTTTCCCAGTACCTCAAAAGCTAATTTAATTTTCTGAAGGTCGTCCAGTGATATCTTGTCGTTGATCTTACAAAAGGAGAAGGGGGGTTGGTTATACTCAGTTTCAATATGATTGCAGAATTGCATTTAGGTAAGAAAGTCACATAAAAAATTATTTTTAACAATTATTTCTCACGTTTTAGGCCCCTTGAACTTCACTCACCAGGCAGTTCATAAAATCTGAATCCTAAAAATAATAGATTAATTTAATAGATTAGAAAGGAAATAAAACAATTTCTTCCTTTTTAAATCATGGCCACTAAATCATAAAAAACGCACTTTGTGCTTAACTTTATGATTGTAATAACTACATCAGAACCACCACTCAGATAACGTATTTTATGTGTTAACTTTTTTTGCAGTGGTATCCTAGCAACCGGTCCTTCATTTATGAAGCTCTTTGATCCACCATTAATAAATAACAGGGATAAACAGCTTAATTCCTCAAGGATGTAAGTAGAGTTGAAGTTTCCCCACGGTATTTTCTGAATTGGTAAGATAACTGTTTAATCAGTCAAAGCGATGGGAAAAAAAAGTGAGTGAAAGTGCTCATATAACCTCAGCTGCTTTCCAAATCCCTTTTGGAAGGGATGCACAACTTTGAACTCCTGAGCCTCCTCCTGTTAATCTGTTATGGCACATTGCTCCTTACATTAAGCACGGGGGTGTGTGACTGACATCTGCACGCGAAAACCAGAAACTTGAGCCAGTGCATTTGCAACACAGCCTCCTACATCATTCTATCGTTCCTGTCAGCTTGAAAGCTCAAATTTGAATCTGCTGGAGACCTTTTAAGTATTTGGCTCAAGAACCATGTTTGTTTTACTTTGGCTTGAAGCTCTCTGGCTCGGGGAAAGATTGTCTTTCCTGATGTACTGTCAGGCTGTGTGGAAGCTGTTCATCTGACTTTATTCAGTTTGGCATTTTTGAATAACATTACATTCATTTTGCTACTGGTAGCTGAGGTTAAGCCAGTCAAGTAAAGCACAGTAGCTTACTAGTGACACCTTCAGGATAAAAGCTGCAACTCTAGAAAAACAGTTTTATTAAACAAATGAATAAAGTGCTACTGAATCATTAAGACCCTTTTTACGCCTATCCTTAATTTACTCATTTTCCTTCAATTTGGGATACAAATTTTAAAAACAATACCTCAAGGTTTTGGCTTGAATGACCTCTGAGGTCCGAATGAGCTTTTTCTCCATGTGTGACTGAGTGTCTTCGTTTGCTCTGTTTCAGCAGCTCTCGTAGCAACCAGTCAGGCTGCTCCTCTCTGTCCTCACCAACACCTGGAGGTCGACGGACTGAGAAGTCTTCTGTTTTTACAGCTCGGCCTCCTGGTCCATGCGTGTCCTTGGACCTCTGCCCTGTATCTCTCAGTTCAGAGGTGATGCTGCAGGATTTGACATTTAAATCAAACAATAGCTCATATTTTAGATTCATTTGAGCACTGCTATGATTCTTCTGTAAAGTAGATGGAAGAAACTCATCAGAGAAGTCAGAGCTGTAGCAAACTGGTTGATTATCTTATGTTTGATTATTGCCAGTGTCTATGTGTGTGGGTGTGTTTGTGTTTGCAGGTCTGTCATGTTAGCGACATGAATCTCATGACCCACAGAACAGATTTTAAAGAAATGTTCAGATAGTGATCACTTAATGTTCATCTACAACTAAATATATTTTGGAGTCAACCCAATTCAAACGACCTTAGAAAACAAAAAATGGCTATAACTCAACCAGTTTCACAAAAACGTTGAAATGGCTATAGTGCTGTAATTTCTCATCATAAAAGGATCTTAGTTTAACATTCGGTCATATAAGGTGACAGGACATGCATTCCTTCAAGGAATTCTAGGCCTTTAATCTACAAAACATAAACATAATTCACAAATACCAAACTTCCTGCTGCTCAAGCAGAATGACAACTACTAAAAAGAAACAAGTCAAGGCCTCAGATTTACAGTTACTACAGCGTCTTGTTTAAACATTTAAACTTAATACACATTTGCAGTTGAATTAGGAAAAATAGTATTGTCTTTCTGACGTGTGATTTTTAACAGGGAGAGCACAAAACAGAGGAATACCTGGTCACATGTTTGGTTTCTAATCTCCCTGAAGCTGAAGAAGAGCGAACGTTTTTCCCAAATGGCATTCTGGATATGCTTTTTTTTCCCGTTGCGACTGTTGTGATGTTAAAAAAAAAACAGACTTAGAGGCCAAACGATTCTTTCGTCCATTAGTCAAGCAGATCCTGTATGAGTCTACCTGACACTTGCTCTAGCGTTACACCTGAGCAGATCAGGTGGTGCAACGGTAACTAAGAAACCAAGAGCAACAAAACATGATCCAGTGCAGAAAAAGAAGGAGTTCTTATTGTGTTGTATACTGTTTATGTGCTGAAATATTTATATTGTTTTTATGGTTTTAATTTTTTGTGAGTTTTTTTGACAACCACAAGCTCCAAAGCAAAACATTTTAAACACTTTAGAGCATTTTTAGACAGCTTTTTGTAAATAAAAATAAACTTCTGATGTAACCTTGGTAACCAATGTCCTGAAATCAAAGCAGCATGTTTTATTTTTTTGTTTGTTTTTGTTTCTGTTTAATGAGCCTCTAACAGACTGAGCCAAACTGCAGAATGAGGGTGTTATGAATCCAAAAAAACATATACAAATCACCCCTCATTATATTCAGATGTGCATCATACCACACACAAACAGCAAAATGGTTCTATTGGACAATGTTAGTTTGAAATGTCCTGTTTGTTACGTCTCACACATATAATCAAACAACAGAAATAATAAGGCTCAGAGAGGTCCCGGCCAGCTTGTTATCCATCGTGGTGAGCAGGAATTGTTCACAACTGTTGGAAGTTTTTCCAGCTTTCCCTGATTTTCTGAACAAGAATTTTTCACAACTTTCTTCTCTGCAGAAACAGAAGATAAATAAAACCGAGTGTTACCTTTCTCAGACCAACTTGTTAAGATGCTCAAAGCCTTAAAGAGAGAGGTTTGTGCTCACCGTCCTTCGATAAGATTCTTTTTAACTGCTGAAGCTCTTTGGGTAGCAGAGATTTGATTACAGGTGTGATATTGCTGACTCTGCCCATAAAACCTGTTATAGGTGGTCTGATTTGGTCCTCTCTGCTGAGTGTGGACATGCCTTTGGAAAACAGTTGGAACTGCAACACATGGGGGGTGATCACCAAATAATAAGTGGGACTGATGTCATTGCTCATTAACAGGTTGTGTTTTTAGAGAAGACATACCTATACCACAGCAGACCACATGTGGATTTCTGTTGGAGAGATTTACCAGCAGTTCAGGCTTTTGCTTTGGCTGCTGGTAATTGGCTGTCATCTCAGTGTCAGCACAGAACCGTGCCTGAATGTGGCGCTTGTTATCCAAAGGTTTAAGTTTTCCATCTACCCTGCTGACATTGTCATGTCCTGTCAAAAGGGTTGCATGGAAAACAGAAGCAGGACGTCAATCAGAGAATTGTGATGTTGTTTCTGACAAAGCCTCTGTCTTATACCTTGAGATATTCTGGTGAAGTCACATGTGTAGGTGGAGCAGTACTGCGCTCTTAGGGCCTCATGAAGCTCCTCATCGGATAGGAGATATTTCCAAGGAAAAGCAACATACTCTAACTTTTGCGGAGCATCTCTTGGCTGTCTCCACATCATGAAAGCCTTGGAGAAAATATCTTATTTTAAAGGTCATGTTACTCTGCCAAAGGTCATTAAGCTATAAATGTAAAACTGAACCTAAGACAATGTTAAAGCCAACGTGGTTAGGATGCGGGTTGTTTCTTCTCTGGCCTGAGGCTGTTCCTGTACGAATACATTCCGTCTGAGAAGCTGACGTCCAGCTAAACTCCTCATTGTATACAGTAGAACTAAAAGGTCCAGATGGCAAACAGGAGTCTGCAAATGAGGTTGACACTGGGCGCCTACACATACATCCACACAGGCATAGAATAAATACACAAACAATCTAAGCATTTTTGTTCTGAATTTGATCTGACAAATAAAACTTACAGCTGAGTCTGTGGAGCTGAGTTTGGTTGGTAGATGAATTGTTTTCTGTGAGATCTTTTATAAAAATACCTGCATTGTTTGCCCTCTGCAAAACAAAATGACTAATAGATTGAAATCCTTTAAAAGTATTATATTATATTATAAGTATTAAAATTTGTTTGACATAAAAGTGTGACTTTAATACAATCCAAGGTTTGTACCTTGGTACCACTAGACATTATCAAATATTAATACTTTTTAAGTACAAGAATTTCAAAACTACTTAAACAGTGCTCAACAAGTTTGCGAAGAACAAATTAAACTGTACAGCTCTAACTGATATAAAAATTTAATTAAGATAGAAACAATGTTGAAATTCACAGCTTAGGTCATTTCCATTTAACAACAATATTACTTGTCTTTACAATAAAAAATGTTGACCATAAAGCCTACCTTTAGCTGCCGATGAGGACTCTTTAGCTTTACACCTTGTGTTCAGAATAATTAAATTCTGTCCATTTCCATCTCCAGAGAGTGAGAAGTCATGTCATGGATGGCTCTTTAAAAAAACGTTGCAAGTGTAAATCCCGTAATTTTAAAAAAATCTTATTTTAGTTCTTGGTTTTATATATCTATCACAACAAGTTGAAGCCCTGTAGTTATAATGAGTTTCAACAGTGAATGGCTGCTCTGTGCTGCTCAGTTGGGGAGATGCTGAATTAAAAATGTAACACCGTTAGACCTGCTGTAGCTGTGTCTGTCTCCGTGGATAAAAACAGTTAAATAGTTTCAATAAAATAATGTGAATACACTTTGTTTCTGACAAGACTACCATAACTGTTTTTAATCAGACCTGTGATTCAATTTAATTCAATTCAGTTTGATTATATATCATCAAAAAAATAACAAAAGACATGTCAGGGCTCTACACACACAAAAAATAAATAAATTAAAAAAAAAACACAAGGAAGAAACCTCCATCTCTAGCCTGAGGCAGCAGAGTTTTTCCTCCAGCAGTCTAAACCTACATAAGTAGAACTAAAGGATACCTCAGGAAACCCAAACCAGACCGAACTATAGGATTTATCAAAAAGGGAAAGTCTTAAACCTGGTAAAAATAGACAGGGTGTCAGCCTCACAGACAGAAACTGGAAGCTGGTTCCACAAGAAAGGAGCCTGAAAACTGAAAGCTCTGTTTGTTTGTTTAATTTTATTTGGCCTAACTAACAATTGGCTATAAAGTTATTTTAGAATAGAACAGAATAGCTAATTTTTTAAACAATCTATTGCACCTCTTTGATACTGTATTGTATTTTTAAAACTTTTAAATATGTCTGAATGAATGGTGTGCTGTCTGATCTTGTGTCTGTTTTTACATTTTATTTTATCAGTATTGTTTCAGCAGCAGTCCTCTAAATGCCATTGTATATATTATGTGACAATAAAGGCTTTCTACTTTATTTTACAAATTTTCTTCAAATAATTGATGTCTAATATGATAATGAATAGGGGAAAAAAAACATTTTCTGCGAATTGTTTTACACTTTTTGACATCACGTCGCACCTATCATAATATAGTTGCTTTTGTATCTCTGGAGAATGCAATTTATCTATTTGATTAAAAAAATAGAAACAGAATTTGAAGTTTAAAAGAATCAATTATAAAAGTATGTCCTTACTGATCAGCTACAATGCAGTTTTATTTTTCTTACACGTGCCTTCCAATAAACAATCCAGGGTTAAAAATGTCGAATCGCCTAACAGTGAGTTTCCTCATTTTATTTAGCATTTTACTAACACAGTACATCGTTCTTTCACCACACCCTGGACTCGTTTCTTTCCACGTCGGCTCTTTTTCCATTCAAACTTCAACTTTAGCGCCATCGCACCGTTGTGTTTGGGACAACCAACCGTCCTCCAAGCGGGACTGAGACACACAGTGTCCAATAAGATGCTCCAAGAAGTTGGCGGCAGCCAATGTCCGACAGCCGGAGCCCAGCACACCGGATAAACACAGACGAATCCCCACCGCCTAAAGACCGCGCACCGACGGTCCTTCCAGTCCCATTGTTTGAGACGTACAGCTGGCCGGAGGGGTAAGCATCCTTCACCTCATCCTACGGGCAAACCGAGCACTATCACATATGAATGTAACGCTGAGTTAGCCTCGGATTTGGGCGACATATATCACATTTATATGTTTAGCTAAGAGCTGAGTTTGATGGGATGCTAATCGTTTGTCATAATGTTCTAATGCTGCCCCGCTAAGTTGACTACGTAGATGCCTCGCGCTTGCATTAGCTTCTACGAACAATTACCAAATGAAAGGTTAGCTTATCCGATGGCAGATTTACTAGCTTCCTCTGGGTTAGCAGCGTCCCTATGTGTAACCAGCTGACAGAGAGAAGTTAAACTCGAGGCTAGCCTGCTGCGTTAGCCTGATAACCGTAGCTGGTTGTGTTTGCCATGCTGCTCGTTTAGATGCTAACGCTAAGCTAGCATCGTTAGCGCCGACTGGTGCTGAGGCAGCCCGCTTGCCAGGAGGCGAGGCGAGCATCTCTCTCTTTGACATTGCGGATTATAAACAAACAAACAAACAAACAAACTTTATTGCAAATAATCCGTACTGCTAACACTCGACTCGTAAAAGTTGTATATTTATGACCGAGAGGAAAAAAGGCTGAAGGCCGGAGGAGTTAAAAAAAATAAAAACAAAAAAACAACAACAGAAAAAAAAGCAGCCCGCTATTGTTAGCAAGTCTAATCAGCCATTTTAATGATCGTCTCATAATATTCGCTTAGCATTAGCTTTGAGCTAATGCTAAATGCTAAAGGGACACAAAGCAAGAGCGAAGCCATCATGGCTAACAGTTAGCTAACAATCAAAGGGAGGCGGAATCTGTTGCTAATGTATTCATTCACAAGCTCAAGCCTGCTCACTCTGTCATCCGGAGGTTATATAAAATAATACAGCTCAGTGTTTTTATCAGGTCACTACTATAACGCAGAGGATAACAGCTGGAGCTAAGGCAGTAAATGAAAGTGGTTAACTGTTTTCAGGAACCTCATGTTAGCATCCTCATACAATGGATCATCTGTCACCCCAGACACCCTCCTCCTCCTCCACCTCCCTGTTTAAACAATAGATGGGACTAACAAAGCAGGAGGCAGACAGTTGAGGACATTTGCATATTGTCACTGGGAACGCAGGATTCGACCTGGAGACACATTTGTTAAACATTTATTTATTTTTTCCCCCTCCCTTTCTAGTAAGCCAAGATGGGTAAGGATCCAAAGAAGCCGAGGGGCAAAATGTCCTCATATGCCTACTTTGTGCAAACATGCCGGGAGGAGCACAAGAAGAAACATCCGGATGCCTCTGTCAACTTTTCAGAGTTCTCCAAAAAATGCTCTGAGCGATGGAAGGTAGAAAAAAATTATTATATTTTATTTCAGCACTTTCCTTTTCTTCTCTAAATGCAGAATTTTGTTCCAAGTGGTGTTTGTTCTGAAATTTTTTTTTTTTTTTTTTAAATCTTTTTTTCAAAGACGATGTCTCCAAAAGAGAAGGGCAAGTTTGAAGATATGGCCAAACAAGACAAGGTGCGTTACGAGAGGGAAATGAAGAATTACGTGCCCCCCAAGGGTCAGAAGAAGAAGCGATTCAAGGACCCTAACGCTCCCAAGAGACCACCGTATGTACCATAACTTCAAATCCCTCCTGGGTTGTTTACTCCATTTTACTCTCAATCATAAATCTCTAACAGTGGCCTAAACAGCAGCATTTTTTTTCTTCCCCCTGCCCACAGGTCCGCATTCTTTATTTTCTGTGCTGACTTTCGCCCCAAGGTAAAGGGTGAATATCCCGGCCTTTCCATCGGGGACACAGCAAAGAAGCTTGGCGAGATGTGGAACAGCTCATCTGCAGAAGAAAAGCAGCCGTACGAAAAAAAGGCTGCCAAGTTGAAGGAGAAGTATGACAAGGTGAGCGGATATGATGCAGTTAAAGCTATATTCGCCTAAACCTGATGACTGTTTCATCGTTTGTACGGATCAGTGGGACTGCAGTTAAAAATATCTCATCCGCTCTACAGGATATTGTGGCGTACCGCACAAAGGGGAAAGTGGATTCAGGACCTGCTGCTGCCGCTGATGAGGATGAAGAGGAAGAAGAGGAGGGAGAGGAGGATGAAGAAGAGGATGAGGAAGATGATGATGAGTAGAATGCATCAAGATGGGACCTGAAGTTTTGTTTATGCCATATAATCTTAATGTACTCAGTTCACTATCTTGAATCAAAAGTCCAATTGAACAAGAAACGTGTATATTTAATGTTTTTATGATGTACAGTGTTAATCTCCCTTTTTTTGTAAAGGTAACACTACATATCCTAAGTTTGAACTTTTTCTAGTGGTAGTTCTTTATTCCTGCCATATTATATAACTATTTAGGAAGACTACATATCAGTATGAAAGTAACTAGTCTTTAGGTGTTACAACTCAAAAATGAGATTTATGAGTTGGTAGTGTATTTTTCTTTGTTTTGAAAATTATTTTTTTATGTGCTGTCCCAATGTCTTTTTATTGTTGTTTGAATACCACTCTAATATCAAATGCAGCTGTTGACATTCAAGAATGTCTTCAATAAAAGTTTTTTTTTTTATTTGTGTTTGTCTCTTTTATTTTTTTTATTTTTACAATCTATGCAATCGTCTGAAGTTCAACAGCAAGAAAACAATCTCATTTTTATGAGAAATCTCATTTCTCCATTTATAATCATAAATGCACGTTTGAACAGGCAGATGGTAAGCCTGTTTTTTATATATCAAGAGCTATCTGGTATAGTTATGTTGGAAAATGCTCATTAAGAGAACAGCAAAGAACATCTGCATTTATATGAAACACCTGGTTTATTTGTTATTTTAGGCCGTGGGGATCAATATCCTGATTTGGAAAGTGATAAAAAAACGCCATCCTTTTGAACTGAATTTGATCCAAAATGGCTTGAATAGTTTCTTTGATTGTAAAAAGGCAGTTATAGCAAACTACATCCAGAAGATGGTGTTATAAAGAAGCACATAATACGCTCAGTAGAAAGCATTTAGCTCTAGTATGTCAGAAAATACTGTTGTGTTGGGTGCCACAACTCCAAAACTTTACAAAACCATAAATATAAGCTACACAAAACAATATTTGTAATCAAAAAGTTATTAGTGATTGAATGACACTTTACGAAAAAGTAAAAAAAAATAAGACTAACGGTTGTTGAGCAAAAAAAACGAAGTGAAGGGCCTTCTGTGCAGAGCAATAAGTCAGTTTGTATCTGTAATGCTGTGACATTTTAAATGTAATTCAGAAGAATAGTACTTTTGTGTTTTGTGTGTACTCCTCTCCTCGGAGTGCAAGGAGTGACCTTTTGTGATTTCTTTCTGGTTTTCAGTTTCTTCTCGCAGTAACTGGAGACCATCCCGGTCACAGCGGCCTCACATTCACGTAAAGTGGATTCACACGTCTGTTCATTGGACGATTTTCAGCAGCACAAAAACCCCTTTTCTCAAAAGTGTGTGAATAAAAACACAACCACTTTCTTTCAGTGATTTCAGACCAAAACAAACAATAATCCTGCATATATTTCTAGGATTGTCCTCAAAATCTTTATTTATTTGTTTTGCATTTCTTCACGCTGAAACTGTTGGGTTTTGCTACACTCAGTTTAATGTCAGCTGTCTTTTAAGACCTGAGTGTGGTGCTCCAACCCCCCACCTCTCACATTTTACCCTTTGAATGAAGGCTCACTCAATGAATCCCCTTTTCTCACATGCTGCACAAAACTAACAGCAGACAGATGTTCGGTCTACACTGAGCAATCGCAGCATCAGACTCCACGGAGAGAATTTAAAACAGGTGGACTCAAGTTTATGGTAGGATATATCATCATATCTATTTTTAGAACTGGAGTTTGGATTATAAAGGAAATATTGACTTTTACTCATGTCAAAAAAAAGAAACTTTTAATCTTCTTGAATTTGGAACTTATTTTGGTTAGTTTACACTGACTGAAGGATTAGCTCAGAGTAATATCAAAGAGGCGTGCCATTCTGGATTACCTGCTGAAAAGATGAAGCGATTACCTTGAGTACAGTTTGTGTTTGGAAGAAACACTGTGCACTTTCCAGGACTTCACTTTTTAATGCCACATCTGTTTTGTTTTACTCAGGATCTTACTGTTTGACTTGATTTTGCAATCATGACCAAGAAATAAGAGTTTCAGGATAAAGACTTTATAATGGACTCTAAGGGACAACTGAGGAAATACTTCATTTTATTGTTACCTCTTATAGTAAGTTGGTTTGTTAAATCATTTATTGTGATGACTGTTTGTCTTGAAATGAATCCATCAGTGTTTCGACGTATAAGTTTACCTGTATATCATTTAAGCACTATTTATATTTAATAAAGCTTGAATGAGGGATTCTCCTCTTTCCTCAGCTTTTTATTACCGTCTCCTGTGATGAACCTTTACTTGGAAACTTGGGGAATCAAAGTATTGAGAGTGAGTTTGCAGAGATAGTTGAAGGGCAGCATATGCTTCCCTTCTGGTTTAATACATCCATTGATGCTGGGCTGAAGCATGGCACAGTCAGCACACACTCACAAAACAGATGGCAAACACAGATGGCTTTCTCCAGAACTGTTTATTCGTTTCAAGTCAAAGAAGACACAGTGCCAGGTTTGTCATTTTCCCACTTGTAAGCACACATGCACAGTATATTTGTTGACAACTACATTTCATACTTGTTTTATCTAAATTTATTGTGAAATAATTAGTTCTTTTTATTGATTGCCAGATGTCTTCTTTTCTACTCTGCAGTTATTTGATCACTCAGTAATTATACATGGTCCCCTGTGTTAACAGGAACAGTTGTGGGAAAGGTGGAAACACAGCTTGAGAGTCTCACGCCTATCACATACTCTGTTCAGGAGGACGATGGGGAGAATCTATTCCTCCTCAGCCCCATCTCAGGGGAGTTCCTTTTATCCCGCAGCCTGGACTTTGAAACACAAAGATTCTACATTCTCACAGTGGAGGCAAAGCAGGGGGACTCGCAGGTATCCAGTGACAGGGTGTACTTCAATGTGCTAGATGTGAACGACAACCCTCCTGCCTTCAGTCAGAGCCACTTCTCTGTGTCGCTGCTGGAGGACACACAAGTCGGCACTTGTTTCCTGCCATTAAATGTATCAGATAACGATCATGGTAAGAGAATAATGGGATACATCGCCGCTTGCTAAATCCTACTGACAGCATTTGAAGATGTGCTTACATTATTTAGCATTTCCCCCCAAAAATCTTGATGTTTCAGAGCCCACTTTGTTTAAATTACATAAATATAAAAATGCTACATCAAACTCACACCAAAGAAATGATAAAAGAATAAAACCTTAAAAAGAACCCTAGCTGTATTTAGTCTGGAGAACTACACTGCCAATCGCTGCTTGCAGTAACTCTGAGTCTTATTGTTGGCCTAATGTTTTGCTAAAAGCAATGTTTTATGATCTTTCTACTGTTACGAAAAAATAAGATGTACTGACAAGTCTTCTGATATGTCCTCATCAGGAGGAAACAGAATTGCCATGTACAATCTGTTCACAGTTGATGATAGGTCACACTACCATCCAGTTGATACGGCTTTCCAGCTCAGAGGAGACTGGTTGCCTTGTTTTTTTTTTGCTGGCATTCATTTGAAATGTAAAAGTCAGACATTTTCTACTGCTTGGAATTGTCTCGCCCCCTGGGATTTCATGTCTCCCTTATCTTTTTTGCCACGACAACTAACAATAATTATCTGTTATTAAAATAATTTACACACACACACAAAAAAAAATCATGCCAATCAATGTAATTCAAAACTTTTTACATGTTTTCATTTTTAACAACAAGAACCAAACCTTTAACTGCACAAAGAATTTACCATTCCCTATTTGTCATTATAGTATGTCTTTTATCTTCCCTAGGTGACAGTGGTGAAGTGGAACTGAGAGTGGCCGGTGGTGATGAGCTGGGAAAGTTTTTCATACACCAAACAGGTAGTTTGTGTCTGAAAAACGAGCTGGACAGAGAGAGTCAACCAACCTATAATTTGACCGTGACAGCCAATGACTGTGTCCAGCCAGTTTCTCTACAGCTCACCAGCACAGCACGTGTTGTTGTGCTTGTTGAAGATGTCAATGACAACGCTCCACTGTTTGTATCTGCCAAAAGTGTTAGTATACCAGAGGACACAGCTTTACATTCTGTTATAATGAGTATACATGCAGATGATGAAGATGCAGGATCCAATGCAAAAGTTTTGTATTTTTTAAACAACTCTTCTGGTGGAACATTCAGCATCGACAATACAAGTGGAAACATTTATCTGGAAGAGACATTAGACAGAGAAAAGGTAGAGACTCTGACTATTACTGTCACAGCTACTGATCTGGGCTCACCCAGAATGGAAACCACAATGAGTTTCACAGTATATGTTGAAGATGTAAATGATAATGACCCTGAGTTCTTACAAATAAACCACAGCCTGTCAGTCAGAGAGGATATCCCCAGGGGAACGAGCCTGTTTCAGCTTCAGGCTCATGATCAAGACACAGGACCAAATGGACTAGTGCGGTACATGTTGAGCCTAGCTGGTCCCTTCGTGGTGGATGCAGTTCGGGGTGTTGTCACAGTCATGGATCGACTTGACAGAGAAAGGGACTCAAACTACACCTTGATTGCAGCAGCCGTTGATCGGGGGAGCCCACCCAGATCTGCTACTGCCACTATCAGCATCACAGTGTTGGACATCAATGACTTCACACCCCAGTTTTCTCCAGAAAGACTCATCATTCATGTCAAAGAGAATGAAGAGGAACTATCTCAGCTAACACATCAGGTGCTCCTAGATCCCATGGTACACATTTTAGGTTGTTACTGCCAGCTGTGTTTATTTGTTTTTTTTTTCCCTAATTTTGACCAGATTTCAGCCTTGGATGAAGACTTGGGGCTCAACAGTCAGCTGACATATTTTATACAGACAGGAAATCATGATAGCTTGTTTTCCATTACTCCTGATGGCACTTTCCAGATTTTACACAGCCTGGACAAGGAAAAGGAATCATTGTATATTGTCACCATCACAGCTGTTGATTCAGGTAACTCCGGTCTAACTATAAGACACCTGGTGTAATACTTACACATTTCTTTAACAAACTACTTTTTCAAACAATAACTTGAGCTTGGTAATGAGTATCATTTTGTTATTTGAAGGTTTTCCATCTCTAACTGGAACTCTGACTGTACATGTCATTGTGGACGATGTCAATGATAACTATCCAAAGTTCACAGAGGAAGTCTACCACACCATTGTGTCTGAGGACAGTCCAATAGGGACAGTGTTTGCCATGATAACTGCATCAGATGCTGATGAAGGCATGAGTGGGGAAGTAAGGTAAATGTCACACAAGGATTAAAGAAACAATAATATGCAACATGTCTTTTTTCTTACTCTTATGAAAATATGTGAAATATATGCAGCACAGGACCATCAATATAGTTTTTCCTAAAGTAATTTACTAAAAAAAGTATCTTTCTTAAAAAAAAATCTTTTTTCTCAATTAGGTATTTTATGGAAAACCTTGATGCACCTTTTGCCATTGAGGAATTATCTGGAGAGCTGTTCACAATGGATTTCCTGGACAGAGAGACTGTAGCTATTTACACATTGACAGTGATAGGTAGTGATATGCATCCCACTGAGCCCCTGTCAAGCTCTGTGCTTGTTACTGTGCTTGTTGGTGACATAAATGACCACTGGCCTCAGTTTATGAACAGCCCCTTTGTAGCCTATGTGCCCATTGAGCTGGCTCCAGGTGAGATTTTACTTTCTTCTGACAGTTCAGGTACAATCATTGAGACTAAAAACTTATTTTCAATTTATATGATTGTTTTTTATTATTATTTTTACTGTTGTTTTACAGGCTCGGTTGTTTGTGCAGTAAAAGCAGTGGATGGAGACATTGACATGAATGCAGAACTGCATTATTCATTATATGGAGAAAGTTCAGACCTATTTTCCATTGACCCAAACAGTGGAACTGTATTCTCTTCAAGTTTACCGTGGAACTCGGATGATATTACTATCAATGTGTATGTAGAAGATGCCGGTGAAAACACCAAATTTGACGTAACTACTATCAGTATCAGGTTTCAGAACATTTCTGATTTTCCTGAGATGGATGTGGATGTTCTGAATTATTCCCTTTCTGAGGATCTGCCTGTAGGAACACTAGTGGCTGTGGTCTCTGCAGTAAGCATCAGAGGTGAACCTGTTTCCTTTTACATTGCTTCTGGAAACTTTGAAGACATGTTTAATATAGACCAATTACGTGGAGCACTGACGGTTGAGAACCCTTTGGATTATGAAAACAAAAAAGAGTTTTCTTTGTTAATAGAAGCCAGAGACTCTGGCTTGCCTCCATTCTCATCATTTTCAGAAATTCACATAAATATCACTGATGTAAATGATAACTTCCCACAGTTCACTCAAGATGAATACAGATGTGAGGTTTTTGAGAATTTCCCACCATCTGGGGTGTGTGATGTTCTTGCCATCGATGCAGATTCTCCCAATTACAGCACAATACGCTACAATATAATAGAAGGAAATAATGAGTCTTTTACACTTGATCCTGAAAATGGTTTACTGAGCACCACTGTAAGTTTAGATAGAGAATCTGTTCCTGTATTCAGTTTAATAGTCGAGGCTGCTGAGCTCGATAACCCTTTGCACAAATCCAGAGCAACAGTCATCATAGATGTTTTAGACAAGAACGATAACGCACCTCATTTTACACAGATTTTTCTCGCAGAGGTGCCTGAAGAGGCTTCTGTGGGACACACAGTTTTACAATTAACCTCAACTGACGATGATACTGATGCTAATGCAGCAGTTAGTTATTATATACATGACCAAACTGAGGACATGCTTTTTGAAATTGATTCCACAACCGGATGCATTACTGTCAAAGGGCCTATAGACAGGGAAGTGCAGGATCACTATGTCTTAAAAGTAAATGCAAACGATTCCATGTGGAGTACAAGCGCTGATGTCAGCATCATCATTTCAGATGTGAATGATAATAGACCAGTATTTTTGAATGATTTTTATACAGCTGTCCTTCCTGAAACACATGTTAAAGAGGTTCTTATTTTGCAAGTTCTTGCTACAGACGCAGACATTGGGCAAAATGGCGACATTTTGTATGTTGTTGACCCTCCAAATGAAATGTTTTGGGTGAATGCTTCTTCTGGTGAGATTTATACAAAGCAGCCACTACTTTTACATAATTCTGCTTTTGAAATCTATGATTTTACAGTTCTTGCTTTTGATTGTGGCACTGACCCTCTGCATAGTCATGTTACAGTCACAGTGAGATTAGAACAATATAACCACCACCCTCCAGTGTTTTTGTCTTTAAAGCCCCTGATTGCTATTCCATATGACCTGCCTGTGGGATCTGAGGTGATAACGTTTACTGCAACAGATCCGGATTTTAATAGCAGTACAAACATTGAGTATTATGTGAGTGGAGGTAATGCATCTATTTTTTGGGGGATTCAAGCTGACAGTGGGAAGGCATTCTTAAACCAAACTTTAGCAGAGAGTGAAAACCTGTTTTTAACTTTATTAGTTGAGGTTCGCGATAAAGGAATTCCTCCTTTAACGTCACAAACTGAAATCACTTTTGAAATTACTGGAAGGAACAGGTTTTCTCCAAGCTTTGTTGAACCAGATGTTACTTTCTCTATTCCCGAAGACTTACCTGTTGGATCAGTGGCTGGGAAAGTTCAAGCAGAAGATGGGGATAATGGTCGCAATGGTGAAATTATGTATTGCATTATTCCTCAAAATCAACACTTACCGGTCTCTGTCGGAGAAGTCTCTGGACTGTTAACACTCACCAAAGAGCTTGACTTTGAAAAGGAAAGAATTTATAATCTGCAAATCAAAGCCACAGATGATGGATGGTTCTCTAAAACTGCTTGGCTAAATGTTACAGTGATAATAATGGATGTAAATGACAATCCTCCAGCGTTTTCCTCATCTGAGTATACAGTTTCAGTTCTTGAAAACTCAAAAGTTGGAACAACTGTTCTAGATGCAAAGGCCACTGATATGGACTCAGGGGTAAATGCACAAATATCCTACTCTCTTATTGCTGGCTATGTGGATAAATTTGCAATAGATTCAAGAAATGGGACTGTAACTACTTTGGATGTTTTTGATTATGAGCGAGAGCAGCTCTTTGATTTAACAATCAAGGCTTCAAACACTGGCAGGAACCCTCTATTTGGCTTGGCATATGTTGTCATCCAGGTTTTAGATGTCAATGAATTCTCTCCAACATTTATGAAAAAGACTTTTAACTTTTCAGTGTTTAAAAATGTGCCTGTTGGAACAGCAATAGGGGAGGTGACAGCCTCTGATGATGATCGAGGTCCTGAAGGCCGGGTGCTTTATTTGATGTTTGGCCATGGCAAAAATACAGGCTTTGACATTGACCAATTTTCTGGAGAAATACGAACAAGCAGAAGTTTGAGGAATCAAGGCAATAGTCATGTAGTTTTTAAAGTTCTTGCAAAGAACTCTGGTGTTATAACTGGGACAAATGTAGATGAGGCATTGGTTCACATTAATGTAAATGACATCAATGATGCACCATCGTTTACCTCTACATGCTATTTTGCAAATGTTACAGAAGACAGCCCAGTTGGGGCATCTGTGCTAACTGTAAGTGCTCTGGATCAGGACTACATACCAGACTGGAATCGATTCTTCTTCACCATTGAAAATGGAAACACAAACTTGTCTTTCTCTATTGATCCACTTACAGGTGTCATTTCAGTAAACTCTTCATTTGACAGAGAACTCTGGCCAGTTTATAACCTCACTGTTATAGCCACTGATAATGGCTCTCCACCAGCCACTGGCACTACAAATGTCATTGTGACCATTGGAGATATTAATGATAATGCCCCTCAACTCACATCAACAGAGACTCAAGTGAAGGAAAATCAACCTGAAGGCACTGTAGTGATCCGATTAAATGCGTCTGATTCTGATTTACCTCCAAATCAAGGTCCTTTTACTTACAGGTTATTAAATTTGTCAGAGTCTAGTGCTTTTTCACTTACTTCTGATGGAGTTTTACTCACCACACAAAGTATTGATCGGGAAGATACCTCTGAATATCGAATCCTGGTGGTGGTTAGAGATGCAGGGTTTCCTTTGGCACTATCTTCAACAGCCACGCTCCACATCAAGGTGGTGGATGAAAATGATAACCCTCCATTGCCAAGAAATATTTTCATTGAAGTGAAATATTTTGGAAGTTCCTTTAAGGGAGGCATGATTGGTAATGTCCATCCCGAGGATCCCGATGAGTCTGATACATTTACTTGTGCCATTAAAAGTGGGCCGACAAACATGTTTTCAATTCTCAATGGTACATGCGAGCTGTGGTCATTGCCCTTTCAAGGAGAGGCCACATTTAATATCACTATTGAAGCTACTGATCAGCTTCACTTCCCAGTAAACAACAGTATATACATAAACTACAAAGGTTTTACAAATGCATCTGTAGACAGTTGTATATTATTCTACATGTCATCATCTTCAATGGAAGAGTTCTTATCTAATAAGTATTTGAGGTTTGCAAAAGCTCTGGACAGTCTGTTTAACCTGCAGGCCTCCAAAACTCATGTTTTTGGAATTAAACATATTGGCAATGAAATCCTTCTGTTGGCTGCTGTAAAAAACTACAATGGACAATATCTTAGCAGAGAGGTAGCAAGTAGTATATCTGCTGGACATAAGAAGTTACTGGAGGCTCAGAGCAATGTGACAATTTCTCACATCACCAGTGACCCATGTCTCACCAGCCCCTGCCAAAACAGGGCATCATGCAACAAAAACATTTACATCAGCCAAGGAGTTGCTGTCCTGGAAAGCATGGCTGTCATCTTTGTGTCACCACAGAAAGAGATTTTTAATTGTACCTGTCCAGTCGGATTCACCGGTTCACTGTGTGAAGATGACATTGATGAATGTGAGAGGAATCCCTGTGAGAATAACAGCACATGTGAGAATATCGCAGGAAGTTTCTACTGTCACTGTCAAAGTGGCTTCTCTGGATCTATCTGCTCTGCTGATGTGGATGAATGCCTGAAGGTGAAGTGCCAAAATGGTGGAACGTGTATTCACTCACAGGATGGATATTATTGTCAGTGTGTGCCTGGATTTGAAGGTAGATATTATCGTGTAAGAATAAAAATATCACGATGTTTGAATAGAAACCAGAACCTCTTTTAGTTTTGTGGTTTATTTTATTTTTTTCCAGGGGAAAAGTGTCAAGAACTTATAGATCACTGCAGATCGACACCCTGTGTTCAAGGCAGCTGCATCAACCTACAAAAAGGATTCTTCTGTGATTGTCCTTTTGGTGAGAACAGTATACATATGGAAATATTACTAAATATAAAAATGGTTGCTTATTGCATAAGCTCAGGATTTCTGAGCTTCTAGTCCCGAGCTTTTAAGACATTGACTGCAGACAGCTGAAGATTTGTAATCTGTTATTAGCACAACAACAAGCCAGGTGGTGCTCAAAGGTCACAAAATAGTCTTAGTTATTTTGTTTCAATTTATAACTCAAACCTGTATTCTTTAAACTTTATTTCCTCCATAATTCATTTTCCATTTTAGGAGTCAGTGGAGTTTATTGTGAGGAACACAGCTACGGCTTTGAAGAGCTCTCCTTCGTAGAGTTTTCACCTCTGGATCGCAGGACTAATTTAATCTCATTTGAGTTTGCAACAGTGCAGAGGAACTCACTCCTTCTGTACAATCCTGGCACTTCATCCAGCAGGGAGTTCTTTGCATTGGAGATACTTGAAGGAACCATACATCTGTCTTATGACCTTGGCTCGGGCCCTGTGAGGCTGAAGACATACAAGCAGGTTGCAGATGGGCAGTTTCATACTGTCACTGTCAAGAGGATTGGCAATGTGAGTTTTAACTATGTTCATTTACAAAGTTAATCAAACAGCAGCTTCCAGATGGGGAAAGGACAATTTAAAGAAAGGCTCATATTTAACAGATGGGGTCTTTGCTTGTGGACAACTGCACAGATGATGAGAACAATGAGTTTTGTTTTTCAAAGAGTGATGCAAGTCACTCAGAAAGGTACCAAAATAAACAATAATGAAAACAATATTTATTCTTTTTTATAGCCTTGCATAAACAACTCTGATTTAAGTTAATTTATCTTTCTTTGTCCCTACATCTATCAGGACACTTGATGTTGGTAACACTAACATGACATTTGGAGGACTGAGGAATCGTGAATTCATTCTACAGCATCCTGACCAGATAAAAACTCATGACTTCGTTGGATGTATTCGAAATATTCATGTTAATGGGATGCTGCTGAGACCTTCGGTGGGCCTTGCAACCTACAACGTCTTTGACAGGTAAGATTGTTTTGTAATTTTAAAACATGCAGATGTCCTTTGTAAGACATAAATGTGCCTTCATTGCTTAAATGGATGTGGGTTTAATACAACAAGTGTGCTGTTTCTGTTTTCTTTATGTCCAGATTTAAGTATTATGTTTTTCATATTAAGGTGTCCTCGAATAACAATGTCAAGATGCAGCAGTGCCCCATGCCAGAACGGTGGTGTGTGTCAAGACCTTTGGTCTGATTATCTTTGTGAGTGTAAAAGTCCTTTTACTGGGAGTAACTGTGCCACAGGTGAAGACAACAAACAAACAAACAAACAAACAAACAACAACAACAACAAAAAAAAAAAAACAACCCAGAGATATTAATTGCTTTGTATTAACAATTTTATATTCAGGTTACAGAAATGATTATTCACAATAACATGTCAACTGTACCAAAAATTGCTTTATTTGTGTAATTTTTGTAGTTTGTGTGTATCCATTCACTCTAAAAGCCAGTTAGAGAGATGTGTAAGGTTTCTAAGTTTTTTGTTTTAGGCATAGTTGTAACTAAGCTCTTATTTCCCACTCCTTCTGAAACAGAAATGTCAGAAGATCTCGTACTGAAGTTTAATGAGAGTGACTACATTGAATATGTCATTAAGGAGAGATTCAAGAGGGACTATCTGCTTAAAAAACTGGTGGATAATGAAAAAGAAACTGTAATTACCATCAAGTTCAAAACCAAAGATGATGGGGTTTTACTCTCTGTTCTTGGACAGACAGAGTACATTTTACTGATGGTTGGTATAATATGTGTTTAATAGATATGATGTATTCCAACGTAATTAAAATACAAAAACACTTTTCTCCTAAACTCTTCTTCAGATAAGAGACCGAAAGCCTGTGTACATTTTCAAAGAAACCCTGTCAGGACACCTGTTAGAGTTCACTGTGGAGTTTCTGGTTGCTGATGAGCTCTGGCACGTCCTGTCCTTGTCCAGCAATGGACCTAACACTTTTCTGTCAGTGGACGACAAAATACTCTTAAACAGCTCGGAGAAAAGAATGGATCTCTCTCCTGTTAATGTAGAAAGATTCATTCTTGGTGCGGCTCCAAAACCAGGAACAAAGCTCCAACACTCAGGTGAGCTGATGCCTTATAAAGTTTGATTAAGTATTTTTGTCTCATCAGTTATAGTTACTGATTTGTGTTGAGTTGGACAAAGATTTCAACCGATGAAATGTCTGCATTCTTCTTATGACAGGGTTCAGTGGGTGTGTGCAGTATTTTAATGTGAACGATTACACTCTGCCTGTCAACGGACACAGTTTGATGGTAGAGGTCCGGCCGAGCTTGAGTTTCAGCCAGTCCAGCTGCAGCTCTCCAGATGTGTGCCACTCCTCACCGTGTTCTGAGGAGAATGCTGGGGGGAGAACATGTCTCTCACATTGTTCAAACCTGTGGAAGTGTGGACCTGCTGTGCAAAACACATCCTGCATCTGTTTGCAGAATAACTCTGATCATTTCTGTGATTTCTGCATCTTTGCTACTCATAAAGAGTGCTATGAAGCGCACCACAGCCAGCCTTTGTGGCTTATAGCTGTGGTTCTCCCTCTCATCTTCATTCTGGCAATCGTGGGAGTGTGTGTGGGCCTGTACAGAGTCAGACAGAGAGATACAAGGTTTAAAAATGAGACCTTCCCCAAGAAAACGGAGCAAGAAGGAGCAAACATGACTTTTTGTTTTGATGACAACAAAGTTCTTGCAGATGCTGTGTCAAGAGAAAAACAGAAACGTTGTGACCCAATCAGTGCAGCTCAGCAGAGGTCAAGTGAAGAGTTTTATTCTGATTCTAGTGTGTTGTGTGCACAGCCAATGGTACCAAGTGAGCTGGAGTATTATGAGATCGGCAGCATCTGTAGTGCATTTCATTCTGACAATAACTCCGCAAAGCTCAGCTGGCACAAGCATTTATACCGTACGAAACATGCGATAAGCGGTTCAAAACATTGGGGAGATCTGAGAACCCTGCTGGCAAAATTTAAGAAAGATAGCTCAAGTGAAGAAAAAACCCCTACAAAACCACAAAAGATTGCCTCACTAAACAAACAGCTGTTGTACAGGCTTGACCCCGAGCAGCCCCAGCAGACACCGCCTTGTCATTTTAAAAGATTTCCACAGCCAGAACTCCTAGAGCCAACACAATGCCTCAGTTTTGAAGAAATAAGTAAACTAAATGCCCCTTTCCCATTTGCACAACAAACATCCCTGAAATCTAGACCCACCAAGTCCACCATGATTATTGAGACTTCGTCTGAGTGTGAAACAGACAGCACGTTTACTTGCTCTGATTCAGATTATGGACAGTATTCGATCATCGCTGGCAAGAAACATATTCATGGCCAGTCAGAGAGCAACCTTAGGCAAGAAGGGTTCCTGCCTGTCTTTAAACAAACCTCACCCTCCACTGCAGATCAGGATGAAACTGAGAATACTCCCTCCACTTTGTTAGAACATTTTGAAAGTGTTTTAAATCTGCAGCTGCCTTTTAGAAGCTATGCACCCGTATTTGAAGACATTGCACATTTACCCATCGACAGCTGTGATATGCAAAGCGATATTGAGGAAATTATTTGATTTGTCTCAGTAGTATTCAGGTGGATAAACTGAGCTATTATTTCCATGCAGTTTATGTCTTGCACTAAGCTTTTCTATAATGCACTTTTGTTTATATAAATAACCTGTTAACTGTGTTAACTGAGCAGTAGCCAGACAAAAAGGTTTTTGTTCTTGTTTGTTTTATTTAAGTGTTGAATATGTACATATTATAAAGTTAAAAAATTCTTCAAAGTTAATCATATTTGCTAGGTCACTATATTTCTGTTCTGTCTGTGCAAAAAAAATAAACCTTTTGATCAAACATTGTTTATTTCCGTTGGATATTGTCTGATATTTGAGTAATAAAAGCCACAAAACAAGACTGTAAGTTGGATGTTGATCGTAGCATCCAGCTGCTGAATGAGCAGAAACTTAAATCGAACTTGGCTTTTAATGGTGTTTTCCAGACATGAGCATGTTTGATGAGCATCAAACTGACTTTACTATGATAAAATTTTTCAGTGTTTAATTTTTTGAATATAGGGATGAACAAAGCACTCTCCTACTTATCATGAATCTTTGTGCCACATTTTTATAATAACAGAATATCACCTTATCCGTGTTAAAGTCAATTTTATTTTTATAGCAAGTTTAGAAGATTGACCAAAGTGTTTCACAAGTTAATTAAATACAACAAAAAAGAGCATTCATCAACAAAATAAATACAATAAAACAAAGTAGAAAATATAAACAAATACAATGAAATTGGTTAAAAACAAGCTAAAGGAAAAAAGGCCACAACATAAAAGCCTGGAAGGGAAGTTACAATAAGTTTTCAGACGGGATTTAAAACATTGTAGAGATGCTGCAGTGCGAATATAAGGAGGCAGGTTGTTTCAGAGTCTGAGGCCGACACTGCCAACACTTTATTACTCTTTTATTATTAAATTTACCAGAGAATATTACAAAGACTGCGAAAAACAAAAAAACAACACAAAAAATGCATTCAAGCCTTTTCTAAAACAGCAAAAAGTAAACTTGTTCAGTACATTATAACAAGACTTACCCTGAAGGTTTATCTCCACCCAGTGGTCAGATTTAAGGATACATTTAAAGGAATGAAGAAATTAAATTTAAGTGTATTTTCTATCCAATTGACCTCTGATGGTCTTGTGAAAAAGCATACATCAGTTCAGTAAATATTTCTAATATGATTTTAAAAACTTTATAATTTTTTTTTACATTTATTTTCAGTATTATTATTTTATATCATAAAATATAAAAAACATATTTATAGATGTTTTTGTTTGCATTTTGGTGTAGATAAGAGAAGTTTTATATTTTCTATCAAAAAAGAGATGCTCTGACCTTCAGATCAAATTGTTACATTAAAGTTTGTAAAAGGAGAAGTTCATCTATATGAGTTTTATTCAGCTTTTATTTTCTGTTCATGGGAGACAATAGCTACAAATACAGAAACATTTTAAATATAAAACCAAAACAGTAAAACAATTTTTACAGAAGTCCAAACTTGAGCAAATCTAAGTAGTATTGAAGAAAAGTGTTGACTTTTTGTAATTATTCCACTTTAAGCATTTTTATTATCTGTTTTATTTGTTTTAGTTTTACCTACAAATTTCTGTATACATATACAAACATCAAAAGAGTCAGCTTCCATCATAGCATCTTGTTCTAATCTATATTAAATTATCCTAAATCCTAAACCCTTTGCTCACAGTCACTATTTTAGTGTGATGCTTATTTTTCTATTCATAAATCTCTGCATCAAAGCCTTTTTTATTTCCATGGTCTTAAAACAATATATCACTGGATTAACTGCAGCAGGTATGAGGCTGTATATCATCGTTATGATTACACGAGCATCAATGCTAAATTTGAATCCCAAATTGTTAGTAAGATAAATAAAACATCTGGGCAAATAGTAAAGGCAGGTTACAAAGATCTGAGGAGCACAGGTGGACAGCACCTTGTGATGCCTCTCTTTGAGAGACATCTTCAGGACAGATATGATGATAGAAAAATAAGAAAAAATGATAAAAGTTAAGGGAACCAAAAGAGTGATCATAGCATTTGCAAATGCAACCCATTTAACATAAGCAACATTCTCTCCACATCCCAGGTTAGTGACGGATACATGATCACAGTAGCATTGCATGATGGTGTTAAGGTCACAGTAAGGCAGAGTTGAGGCGTGAAGCACTATCCCCATCATTCGTATAAAGGTCAATACCCAGCACAGGCTACAAGCAATCGAAACTGCTTTGTTTGTAAATAAATTGGGATATTGGAATGGAAACCAAATAGCAACAAAACGATCCAAAGCCATCATCAGCAAAATCAAAGAATGGATAGCTCCTAAAGAATGGACAAAATACATCTGTGCAAAACACGCTCCAAATGAAGACAACATGTCATTCCACCAATATCTGGCAATGATTTTTGGAAGCGTTACAGTGCCAAAAAGGATGTCTGTCATTGCGAGGTGAAAAAAGACCAAATATGTTGGTTTGTGGAGAGTCCTCTCACTTATGATGATGGCTAAAATAAAAATATTTCCAAACACAATAGCAACAAAAACAAGGAACAGAATAAAAGACACTAGTCCATTGTACTCTGGTGGCAGTCCAGGGAATCCAACGATTATGAAGTTTTTTACAGTTGTAATATTTGTGTATTTCATAATCATGTGGTCAGAAAAAAACAATACAACAAACCTTGATTTGAAATTACAAAAAAGACTAAGTCAATAAAAAACACGTTTGAATCAACATTATTGATAGACTTTCAAAATCCAATTTCAAAGAATCTTATTTTTGCTCTGCATGCCATTTGTACACCTCACCTTTGCACCTCTGATAAATTATGAGCTCCTTCAGGTGACATAAGGATAATGTGACACTTCTGGATCACGCCACTTTGTTTAAAGCTTTCCAACAAAGTCATGTGTAATGATGTGTGAAGAGGAAAACTCAAGGGAACCAACTCACACACTGGTGTTTCACTGCTCATACTACTTTAGATATTTTTAAAAACTGACATTTTCTGCTACATTTACGTGCCTTGTTCACATGCAAACATTGTTTTTTTATGAGAAAATTGGAAATTTACTACTTTCTCAGTAAATATTCTTGAATTCAGTTTTGGTATATCCATAGGGACTTGACAAAGCTTTTCAAAAAAGTTCACACAGCGGCCTGTTTTTTCCTTGCCCACCTTTACTTTGTGCACAGCCACAGCAACAATGGAGGCTTTATTTAACCATTATTTTCCACATCTTGCTGGCTTTGTGCTGATTCTGTTTCTATTGAACTGTGATCGTGTGCTGAAAGGGTTAAAGACTGGGAGGAGATGGCTAACAGCCTGAAAATTAGCTATTTTGGGATATCTTTAGCCATGCTCAGAATGTTCTTCTCTTTGGGTTTTAACATGTTGTTCATGTAGCGGTCGACAGATGCAAATGAGAAGCAAATGGCTAAATGCACACCAAATAGATAAATGATGCAAACTCCAAAACACACACAGACACACACACACACACACACAAAAAAAAACAAATGCAAAGAAAAAATGCTGCATGTGCCAAAAACACTAAAATACCCTAAAATACCAGCAAGTAAGAAAAGCTGCCATCTCACTCCACAAAATGGAAGTGCACCAGACCACTAGGGGCACTAGATGTTGGCTATTCACGCTCCGTGGATTCAGCAGTGTCTTCCTGTTGTTTGACCTGGTACCTGCAGTGAGATGTCAATTCACCCATAAGGTCTATGGGTCAGCCCACGTCCGGGTCTCCCTCCTCCTAAACACGGTGGTTCACTTAGGGACCGTCAACAAATTATCAAACCAATGACAGCTGAAAAACAAAAATTAAATAACCTCTATGTCATATGAACTTTTGACCAAGAGTTAATGTTGAATTATTTCACTAGACTGGACAAATAAGAAACACCTAATTTTATCTAATTTTAAAGCATTTTGTTTTTTATTAATATTTTTTATAAAAAAGAATGTTTGTTTTTTATTACTTCATGAGGTGGGTGTGTCTTGTTAGGTTTTGTGTTGGTGAGTTGCGTAGTTCATGTGTTTGCTGCAAGTTTAGCCGTTTGCAAGTGTCGGCCATCATCTGTTGATCATGATATTATAACCAGCAGTTACAGAGTTACTATCAATCTGACCTCATTTTAGAAAAAAACACTCAACTTTAATAAGACACACAAAAACAGTCGTTTAAAAGAAACACAAGAGAAATTCCAACATATCAAAGCATACATTTATGTTTTCAAATGAGATTAAACAGCTAATAATCACGTCTTGAACAAGTTCTGTGGTGACATTGATTTTTTTGGGTGAACAACCTACATTTAAGTTTTCTTTATATCTTTTGTTTTCAAAGAGTATATTAGTGGATTAACAGCTGCAGGTAAAAGACTGTACAACATTACTTCCACTGACATTTTTACATAGCAATAGGATTTTAGCTTGTTTTTGTCATGAAGGTTATTTTGTTTTGCAAAAGCTTCATTTTCAATTTTTCTTTAATGTCTTTTGTTTTGAAACAGTATATTAGTGGGTTGAAAGCAGCAGGTAGAAGACTATACATCATTACCACAACAACTTTCACTGAAATACTGAAAGTGTAGCCCACAAAATTTGCCAAGTACACAAAACACCGTGGCAGGTAGTAAACACATGTGATGATAAGCTGTGGTGTGCAGGTGGACAGAGTCCTGCTGCGACCTTCAGAGGAGGAAATTCTCAAAACAGCAACAATAATAACAAAATAAGTTAAAATAATAAAACTCAGAGGTAACAACAAACTGAACATGGCAAGAGCGAATGCCACAACTGTAACCTCTTGTACTTTCTCACATCCAAGGTTTATTATTGCTATATGGTCACAGTAGCACTGAGCAATTATGTTTGAGTTACAAAAGGGTAGTCTTAAAGCATCTAAAACTATACCAATCATCCATGACATCGGTATAAGCCACGATATTCCACAAAGCACAGAAACCGTGGCGTTACTGAAAAGTGAGGTGTAACGCAGTGGAGCACAAATTGCAATAAAACGGTCCAGAGCCATCACCATCAGGATGAAAGAATGAGTGGCTCCTAAAAAGTGAACAAAGTACATTTGTGCAAAACAACTGTAAAAGGAAATAATGCTGTCATCAAACCAGTATTTCGATATAACCCTTGGTAGAGTTACAGTCCCAAACATCAAATCACTTAATGCCAGGTGGCAGAAAATAAGGTATGTTGGTTTGTGAAGAGACCGTTCGGATCTAACAAACGCTAAAATGAAAATATTTCCAACAGCTATAGTCAAGTAAAGCACAAAAAGAAGAGCTGAGACAGGTCCGTAATACTCTGGTGAAAGTCCAGGAAATCCAGTGATGAAAAAATCATTTATCCTTGTTACATTAGTGTACAACATAATTACCTGAGATCCCCCAAAACAACAGCAACTGACAAAAAGAAACAAATGTGGAAGTGATTATTAGATGTAACAGCTTGGTATAGTTCTAAACAATTTATAGACACTACAAAATATTAAAATGTTGACAATAAACCTTTTTTTAGTCCAAAAAGTGTGCATAAAAAAGCAAAAAAAAAAAAAACACCAAAAGGGACAACAAAGTAATGTAAGGGTTTCTGTTTATTTGTAAAACTAACATCAGCTTTCCTGAACATACTGCAACGCCTCACTGTGCCGTCACCTGATGTGTTTCACTTTTTATCTGTTACATTTTCAGTAAGCAGATAGAGCAACAACAGGCATCCTTCCCAAATGAATTCCACGAGTTCAACCAAGACAGCTCGTTGCCATGACTCATGGCATCCACACCATGATTATCATCAGCTTTATTAAAATATGCCTACAAATTGTTAAATAAAACAATAAAACAGCAGCTGTTTGTCAATCTAGGACACTACTGTCGCTGTCATTGCAATCAGGACTGCAATGACACATAAAAAAAGAAAAAAAACCTGAACCAGCTATTTTGATGCACATACTTCATCCATCTTTGAAAAAAAATCATCCTAAAGTCTGATTGTAACATTGGTCCTTCCATCTCAGTTTGTTCTGTTCTGGAGAGTGTTAGTCTGGTTGGCAGCTGCAGGAGGAAGTGTCTAAAACTAACTTACATGGACAAAAGTTGGCTGTCGACGGGGAAATATAAGGAAGTAGTTTTTAGTTATTAGATTCAAGCAAAAGTACTTGAACAGCAAATAAAAATATAAGACTGAAAACAAAAAAACTCAAGCAAATAAAAATTCCTAATGTAAAACTGTGATTGTGGACCCTTTTTATTGATTTTTATTGATTTTATTTGTTTGACAGTACTTTGTATCTTTTTTTTGTCATTTATGTCTGCTCCATTTTCACAGATGAGACTTTTATTTATGTATTTAAAAAACAAATTTTACAGAAAAAAAACACATTTGACGTTATGAATTATGATCTTTCTGACAATTGTTTTTATCATTGTTTTTTTTTTCTTAAACAGTATAGATACACTGTTGTTGCAGATGTAATAAATCTAATAGGTAATTCTAGGAACTGCAAAACCATATTTTTTGTGATAAACTATGTCAAAACAAAAACTTGCTGTGCAACATCAGAACAACACAGGACATGTTGAACCTTTAAACATTAGAGGTAGCAGCAGTGAGGTTGTTAATAAATAGATATTTTTATTTCAGCCAAGAAATGTCAGTGCAGATCTGTTGTCTTTGACATTGAGGTGCCAAACTCATATTTGAACTATAATGTGCGCTTAAGTTTTAAAAATAAAGTTGTTAAATGCTTTTGGAAAGCCCTTGCAGAAAAACTGAACACATTTCACTTCTATAATATAGTTCTGATTATATCACATGTCTGCAGTGCTGTTTGGCTGGTTTTGCCCTGATTTCTGAACTCGTCGATCGGTCGACCTCAGTGCAGGTCACACAAAGAGAACATGAGGGTGGAAATAAGTTCACTACAGATTAATGAAGTAATGTTTTATTGTTGACATCTTTTACACTTTAAAAAATTGTAAAACAGCACAGTCAATTTGTTTTATTGCAACAGCATCATCAAAAACAAGAAAGAAAAAAAGAAACTCAATTAAAACTGAAGTGACCAATTACTATTTATTTTTATATCTAAATAGTAGATTGCATCTGTACTATCTGTACTTCTGTACAGTCAGACTTCCTACACACTAACGTAAATAGTTACGAGGTCCATATTTTTATCTCTATTCCAATTTTAGTTCTTTTCAATTTCCTGAGCAAAGTTTTCTTGATGTCCTGAGTCTTGAAACAGTAGATGAATGGATTAACTGCAGCAGGAAGTAGACTGTACAACAGGACTAAAAGAATGCGAAAATCTAAACTGAAAGAAAATCCGACAGTGTTAGCCACATAAACAAAACATCTGGGCAGATAGAAAAGACATGTTATGAAGATCTGAGAAGAGCAAGTTGAGAAGGCTCTTTTGCGACCTGCATTATTAGACATTTTCATAATAACCACGATGACAAAAACATAAGAAAATAAGATAAATGCAAGAGGCAACAAGAGAGAGAGCATGGCCAGGCAAAGGGTAATGACCTGAACATGTTGAACATCGTTTCCACATGCCTGGCTTGTTATAGATATGTGGTCACAGAAGCACTGGGTGATAACATTTGATCTACAGAAAGGTAAATCAATGGTTTTTGGTAATACTACTAACAACACAGACACAGGTATTAACCAAGCTATTCCACAGAGTACAGATATGGTGCTGTTTGTGATCAGGACACGATGATGAAGAGGGAAACATATTGCAATAAATCGATCAAGAGCCATTATTGATAGCATAAAAGACATCACTGCTCCTAAATAATGAATAAAGAACATTTGTGTAAAACATCCAGAAAAAGAAATCAGACTATCTCCAAACCAATATTTTGATATGATCTTTGGGAGTGTAACAGTGCCAAATGTTAAGTCATTCAGTGCCAGATGACAAAAGACAAGATAAGTAGGTTTCTGGAGTGACCTTTCAGAAACCACAATTGCTAAAATTGAGATATTCCCTATTACAATAGTTAGATAGACGAGAGTAAGGACAGCTGTCACAGGTCCATAGTACTGTGGAGAAAGTCCAGGGAATCCGAGGATGATAAAGCTTTTAAACCTTGTGACGCTGGCATTAAATGTGATCACCATTTCCAAAAATACCTATAAAGTGGAATCACAATGAACTTGATGAGCCATGATTGTATTTTACATGTATTAATACCATAAGATAAATACATCAGTGACACACATTTGTGTTCGGGTAATTTGTATTATAGGAAATAGCTTAAATGACTCTAAAAATAGGCTGATAATATTGGTGATTAATTAAACAATAAGATTGATGGGAGTGTATAGGTAAATACAAAGGCATTTTATTTCTCCCTGCAAAAGGCAAAAAAAACCCAGTACTGTAGTAAAATCATCTATCATGAAATATGTTTTTGCTCCTGCGCTTTGACTGTAATACAAACATTTTACTGTCTAACGTTTATATAAACTGGTTAACTTGTTATATTTTATAAACAAAGTTACAAAAAATAAAGTCTGCGTTGTGCTGTTAGTGTTTCCCAGTCAGTTCCTTGATGCTTACCTCTCTGAGGCAGATCAGCAGCTAACGCCTGAGAGCGATCACAGGGTGACAGTTAATATCAGCTTGTTGTTGGGTCCAACCAGCCACATCCTCAGAGGGATGTATTCTCAACTGAACTCCAAGATTTTCGTTTCATGTTCCTCCGTGTCTTTCACAATTCACCAGCATATTTCTGCATATGCAATCTATACGCAACCCGTTTAAAAGCTGAAATAATCTTAACTTTTGTTCATTCATAACCTAGTTTCAACAAAAGCTATATGAGTTATATGCTGAAGTTAAATAAAATCTGAAGTTAGAACAAAATGACCTGAGGACTAGAGTTGGAAAACAGATTATTATCTCTATATTTAGTAATAAAATTTAAAAACACCAAGTCAAATAGTCACTGCTGCTTGTGTTTTACATGATCTTCTAATGTTTTTAGCATTTTGCTAAAATTGTACAGGAAGAAAGAAGGCATTTTTAAAGTAATTATTTAAATCTCCACTAATTACTGTAGTATATATTTTATTAAATACATAGTGAGTGCACTTTTTTTCAGGAGATCAAATCTCATCATCTCATCTCTTCGGGTCTTTGGGTGCTGGGCTGGAACCTCACCAGGTGACAGGGTCCCAAACAGAGACATCAGAGACAAACAACCATGAGTGCATACAGTAACTCCAAAGGTCAAGGTGCACTCTCTGCTTTCCTAAAAAAAATATTTTTGGGATTAAAGGAGGACAAAGACTATTTGGGACAGGAAACTAAAAATTTTATGGGATTTTACTCCAATGTGCTGGTGTCATTTTGCAGTTATCCAGAACATGGTCATCATACAGGATACACATGCTTCTGTTGTCACAGTCATTTTCTATCATGCTTCTGTCCTTGCGACATGACTACATTTGCATACACTCACTTCTTTAGTCATTTCAAAATCTCCAATTTAAAAAAAATGTATGTTTCTGAGCTATAGAAGAAACTAAAGTTTTCAGATACATGTGGACAAACAAGCAAACTCCAGTGAGAAAAGCTCCAGCCAAGATTAAAGACTGAGGCCTTCTAACTCTGAGGTGACAGTGTTATTCACTACATCATCATAAAGCAAGTTGTTTGCTCAAATGCATATTTTATTTTTTAAAAAAAGATTCATTCTTAAGTAGAATATTTGCTTCTAGGAAAGACATCTTCTAAAGTAAAAACAAGTGTGATGATTTATCATGTACAGATTGCTGAAACTTGTGCTTTATGGGGTACAGTTCTGTAAAATTGCTTCCACAAACATTCTCTAATGTCTTTCGCTCTCAGGCAGTAAATTAGTGGATTAACCATCGGAGGACCAAGGCTGTAAAGCATTATAATTACAATTCGCACAGCAGCACTGAAAGTAATCCCAACAACACTGGCTAAATATACAAAACATCTTGGTAAATAATACAGTGAGATTATTATCAGCTGAGTACTACATGTTGACAAAGATTTTAGACGATTTTTAAAACCTGCTATCTTGGTTACCTCCATAATTATAGAGCAATATGAGAAAACTATAAATGCCAGAGGGACAAGAAGCACAACCATTGCACTGGCAAATGCTGGTAAAGCATATGGAGTCCTGTCAGTGCAGGCCAGAACTGTTATACCAATGTGATCACAGTAACAGTGATTGATTACATTTGAGCCACAATAAGGAAGAGGATATGCTCTAATAAGCATATTTAAAGGAAATGAACTTGAAAGTATCCATGCAGTCAAACTGAGGATGTGAATGTTGGCATTTTTCACAATAATTGCATAATTGAGTGGATGGCAGATAGCACAATACCTGTCAAAGGCCATGAGGAAAAATATAAAAGAGTTTAATGAGCCAAGATAGTGAACAAAAAACATTTGGACAAAACAGCCAGTAAATGAAATTATCCCTGATTTAAACCAATATCTGCTGATGATTTTAGGTAAAGTTGTTGTGCTGATGAGAAGGTCACTTACTGCCAGATTTAAAATGATGTAATACACTGGCTTATGAAGACAACAATTAGTTGCAAAAAGGAATAAAACTCCAGCATTTGCAATCACAGTCAGCAAATATACGAAGAATAAAACAGCTGAAACAAGACCATAGTACTCTGGATGAAGTCCAGGGAATCCAGTCAGTATGAATTCAGTCACTCTGCTACTATTTCTCTCTGACATGATGTGGAAGAAAAGTCCTGAAAATACTGAAAAGCACAGAACATGTTAGATATTTACTCTGGTAAATAACAATAATATTCTTAATTAATAGTTAGAATGTTTTCATATATTAACAATATTATAGAATCAAATCCATAAATTATTTTTTTACCACTGATTTTCATCAGCCCCCCCCCCCATTTTAAAAATAACCCTTCAGCATGAATTTACTTATTTATGTTTGCTGTTGAAACAAACAAACCTGTACAAGTTTTATCTTCAAGTTATAACTGAACATAAATTATAACTACTATTAAGTAACTTCTGTTAGTTTAAAACTACCTTTCACAAACAGAGCTGCAGCATGCTCTGATTCCTCATCTGTTGGTTAACTGCTTTAAATGACTTCTCCCAGCATGCCCTGTGAGGAAGGTGGAGTAATTGTCCATCATTTTTTTATTCTCTCAGGATCTCTGACATGCAGTTTGGTAAGTCTAAACTCTCACTTGGTGTGAGAGAGTGTGAATGTTTGTTTCTATGTGGTCCTGTGATGGACTGGTGACCTGTTCAGTGTGGACCCTGCTTCTTTCACAATGACTCCTGCATGAGCCTGTACAGAAAAGTGGGTAAAGAAAATGGATGGATGGATGGATGGATGGATGGATGGATGGATGGATGGATGGATGGATGGATGGATGGATGGATGGATGGATGGATGAATGGACTCTACCAAAAACACAACCTCCTTGATGGAATAAATAAAAACCAACATTTTGAGACAGAAAACAAGAGATTGTAAGCAATTTTACTCCAAGCTATCCATTCCAAGCTTCCTTGGCAGCCAGACAGCAGAATGTTTAGAACAATAATAGTAGAATATCCAGTCAATGCCACAAAACATTTTCAAACTAATTTCTGTTTTTTTATATAGATGTTAAACAAATTCTCTTAGCAATATTGCAAAATCCTACTTACATACTACTGTTAACTTACTCATTTTCTGTAACTTTTCTGTTCTTCTGACAATATGTTTTCAGATGTTTTTAATCAGAACTGTTTCATCCCAGAGTCTGTGCACAACAACCCTGAGGAGCTGAGCTCCTGGTTTCACTTCACCTGCTGAACTGTTTCGGATTCTGTGGCTCCAGTAAAAACCAGGCAGCCTCGTTAAATGATGAGACTTGTGCTGCCAACTGAGGGTTTTGTAGAAAAAGGACAAATTGCTGGTGTCATTTGAAATATTAAAGAAGTGCTGATGTCACTATTAAAGAACGGTGAAAAATACAAAAAGAACACACTTCTCTGATAATATTTTGTCAAACCGTCACAATCCTTGTGTTTAATCTAAAACGATCAGTGTGCTCCTAATGCCTCACAGACTGACTGAACTGAGCCTCTCCTGCTGTCTGTGAGAACTTCTTTACTTTTTTATTTCAAAGGTCACTGACACGACTGCTCCAACATCCCCTTCTACATACAACCCCTCAGTCCCTGTCCCCTGCTCTGCTGTCCCTGGCAGGTTTCAGCTTGTCATCTGGTCTTCTTTGCAGGAGATTGTTAAACACGTGAAACCTGCAGGTTCAATAAATGATGCTTTCCCTCCTTGATTATTTAAAGAGGTTCTCCAAACTGTAAGACCTTCTGTTCTTACCCCTGTTAACAGCAGTCTGTCTTCTGGTGAATTTCAAACAGGCAGTTTTCCAACCTCTGTTGAAATCACCTGCTGTAGATCCTGAAGTTTGTGCAAATTACAGGCCAATTTTAAAATTACCTTGTTTGTCTAAAATCATTGAGAAGTTTACTACCATTTAATGGCTTTCCTGAAATTGCAAAATATTTTACAGATTTCCAGTCTGGCTTTAAATCCCCACATTCTCCTAGGAAAGATATCTTTTAAAGTAAATACAAAAAGGTATAACAATTGTATATTTGAGTGGATGGCCCACAGCACAATACGTGTCAAAATGTATGAGAAAAAATATTAACGAATTCACTGAGTCAAGATAGTGAACATAAACAATTAGAACAAAAAAACAGTCACTTATTTTAGACCACATATTTTCAATTAATTCATATTTTTTATAGAGATTTAATTTCTCTTTGTCATTCAAGATGTTTTTTAAATTTTTTTTTGCTTTTTATTTTGTTAAAATGATTAATAGCAATGAAAGTGTTAAACTTTTTTCTAAGCTATGTGTAAAACAGCGGATAAATCAAAATGTGGTTTGATCAACTGACAAAAACATGACACAATTTATACAACATTTGACTGATTGATTTCATTAACATGAGCAACAGATACAACAAATACATAATTTTATTGTAATTTGACATTTATAACAGGCAGTTGAAGTGTTTGACAGTCAAACAAACAATAAAAAACATGGAATAAATAGCTGTATGGCACAAATAATTTTTTTAACTAATTTTAGTCGATTAATTGCTCCAGTGATATACCTACTAATAGAGACTATAGAGGAATATCTCAACAGAGCAAGGAACATGATTTTAAATGTGTTCTAATTGGATGGGCCCATCAGCCGCACATACAGTCAAACAGCTCACTGACGATGTGAACTACTGAGACGTATCTGACTGTGCATGAGAGAGGGTATTGTTAGTTTGTAAAATGTTGACCCATTTATTATAATACTTTTTATCTATTATGTCTTAAGCGATGGACTTATTGCTTTCACATAAACTGTGAGCACACTGTAGCATTTTAATTCTTAAGCTTGATGATCAAAAATATATATGTCAGTGGTTGTATGATGGGCTGCACCAAATGACTTCCTTTGATTTATCAGGTACAGATTGCTGAAACTTGTGGTTTATGGGGTACAGTTCTGTAAAATTGCTTCCACAAACATTCTCTAATGTCTTTCGCTCTCAGGCAGTAAATTAGTGGATTGACCATCGGAGGACCAAGGCTGTAAAGCATTATAATTACAATTCTCACATCAGCACTGAAAGTAATCCCAACATTACTCGCTAAATATACAAAACATCTTGGTAAATAATACAGTGAGATTATTATCAGCTGAGTACTACATGTTGACAAAGATTTTAAACGATTTTTAAAACCTGCTATCTTGGTTACCTCCATAAGAATAGAGCAATATGAGAAAACTATAAATGCCAGAGGGACAAGAAGTACAATCACTGCAATCGCAAATGCTGGTAAAGCATATGGAGTCCTGTCAGTGCAGGCCAGAACTGTTATACCAATGTGATCACAGAAACAGTGAATGATTACATTTGAGCCACAATAAGGAAGAGGATATGCTCTAATAAGCAAATTTAAAGAAAATGCACAGGAAATTATCCACGCAGTTAGAATGAGAATGAGTATTCTGACTTTTTTAAGAACATCTGCATATTTGAGTGGATGGCAGATAGCACAATACCTGTCAAAGGCCATGAGGAAAAATATAAAAGAGTTCACTGTGCCAAGATAGTGAACAAAAAACATTTGAACAAAACAACCAGTAAATGAAATTACCCCTGATTTAAACCAATATCTGCTGATGATTTTAGGTAAAGTTGTTGTGCTGAAGAGAAGGTCACTTACTACCAGATTTGAAATGATATAATACATTGGCTTATGGAGGCTTCGGTTAGTCGCAAAAAGGAATAAAACAACAGTATTTGCAATCACAGTCATCAAATACACAAAGAATAAAACAGCTGAAACAAGCCCATAGTACTCTGGATGAAGTCCAGGGAATCCAGTCAGTATGAATTCAGTCACTCTGCTACTATTTCTCTCTGACATGATGTGGAAGAAAAGTCCTGAAAATACTGAAAAACACAAATCTTCAAGTTATAATTAAACATAAATTATAACTACAAATATGTAACTTCTGTCAGTTCAAAAATACATTTCACAAACAGAGGTGCAGCATTCTCTGATATCTCATCTGTTGGTTAACTGCTTTAAATGACTTCTCCCAGCATGCCCTGTGAGGAAGGTGGAGTTACTGTCCATCATTTTTATATTCTCTCAGGATGTCTGACATGCAGGAGGTTAATTTCCCTAAATGAATGGCAGGATCCATTTCTTATATGGCAATGTAATGACTACCTCAGCCTGTTTGTGGCCGTAATGGATGCAGTGATCTTGTCTCAAGCCTGTGTTTGTGTTACGTCACACAGCTTAGCTTACAGCCCAGTTTGGAGGATTTTTGTTGCCTTTGTGATAACATGCTAGGAATTTAATTTTCTTTTCTTTTTTTATTTTTTGCAATCTGTTTAATTTTTAACAACAGTAGATAATCGTCACACTTTTAAGTCAACTAACATTTCTTAATGCTTTTTGTGCAAGACATCTTTTACACCAGCATTTAGCAAAGTCTATGGTAGTTGCTGGCAAATATAATTATACAGTATATATGTAACATCATTGTGTTCTACATCTTGTCATGATCACATTCATAGTGAGAAACTTTAAATGTGATGTCATCATTGACATAAATAAGGACAGACAAAGCCAAATTGTCCAGCCATGTTGTATTTTTGGATTCAGAGTCTGAGCACAATGTGAGACTGTACCATAAATACTAAAGTCCTACCTACACCCCTTCACCCCCCCTCAACTTGCTAACAGACTATCACAATGACAGTCACAGTGAACATGACACTTTATTTTTAAGCCTCAAATCACTAATTGAAATTAAACATGTTTAAAAACATGCAGATTTAAACATACAGCATACAAATATAAGTACTTGAATCAAAAATCAACACCTGAAAAAAAAAATTCCAGGAGTGTATTTTAATTTTTTTAAATAGGCAAAACTCTCATTCAGTTGCAGAAAAGGGCAGGACTTAAAAATACTGCAGCCAGCCACAAGGGGGTGATCATCCTACGTGGCTTCAACTTCTGGGTTCCAGTCCTGGGTGTTGGTATAATATATGTTGGTAGGTATGATCGACTGACAGAAAACATGGTACAATTCAGACAAAGTGGTTGGATGATTAGTTTTATTAAACTGAGCAATAAATAAATTTAAAAAAAAAAATCACACACGTGTGTGTGTGTCTAATGTAAAAAAAAAAAAAATCATTTACAAATCTGTTTCAGGCTTTTGAATCTTCCAGCAGAAATATTTTACTCTTATTGCAAAAGCACTAACAAGCAGCAATGTTTCATGTGTTGTTGTTTTTTTGTTTGTTTGTTTGTTTTTGTATCATCTACTTTTTTCATATTATATTCATGTAGTCACATTAAAGGTCAGTTTAAAAAAATCAAATTAAGCAAAAATGCATGCTTCTGGAGTGTGGGAGAAAAACCAGAGTATCCGATAAAGATTCCCACTGAGAGAACAATTGAACACCACACAGAAAAGCTCCAGCCAAGATTTAAACTTGAGGTCATCTAGCTCTGAGACAACAGAGTTAATCACTACATGAATGTGCAGCAATTTGTGCTTTTACTTAAAAAGAAATGATTTATTCTTATTAGCAAGCTATTTGCTTAATACTTTTATTCCTATTTTATCACAATTATCACTTACTTATTATTGTAATTTGTGCTTTATGGGGTACAGTTCTGTAAAACTGCTTCCACAAACATTCTCTAATGTCTTTAGCTCTCAGGCAGTAAATTAGTGGATTGACCATCGGAGGGCCAAGGCTGTAAAGCATTATAATTACAATTCGAGCATCAGCACTGAACGTAATCCCAATATTACCGGTTAAATATACAAAACATCTTGGTAAATAATACAGTGAGATTATGATCAGCTGAGTACTACATGTTGAGAGGGATTTTATGCAATTTTGCAAACCTGCTATCTTGCTTACTGCTATAAGTATAGCACAATATGAGAAAACTATAAAAGCCAAAGGGACAAGAAGTACAATCATTCCAATGACAATAGCTGGAAAGGCGTAGGGGGTCCTGTCAGTGCAGGCCAAAACTGTAATACCAGTCTGATCACAGAAACAGTGATTGATTACATTTGGACCACAATAAGGAAGAGAATATGCGCTAATGGTGAATGTTAAAGTCAATGCACCTGAAATTATCCATGCAGTCGAACTCAGGATGTGGATGTTGACATTTTTAAGAACAACTGTATATTTGAGTGGATGGCAGATAGCACAATACCTGTCAAAGGCCATGAGGAAAAATACAAAAGAGTTTAATGAGCCAATATAGTGAACAAAATACATTTGCACAAAACAACCAGTAAATGAAATTACCCCTGATTTAAACCAATATCTGCTGATGATTTTAGGTAAAGTTGTTGTGCTGAAGAGAAGGTCACTTACTGCCAGATTTAAAATGATGTAATACACTGGCTTATGAAGACAACAATTAGTTGCAAAAAGGAATAAAACTCCAGCATTTGCAATCACAGTCATCAAATACACAAAGAATAAAACAGCTGAAACAAGCCCATAGTACTCTGGATGAAGTCCAGGGAATCCAGTCAGTATGAATTCAGTCACTCTGCTACCATTTCTCTCTGACATGATGTGGAAGAAAAGTCCTGAAAATACTGAAAAGCACAGAACATGTTAGATATTTACTTTGGTAAATAATAACAGTGTCTAAAAATATTCTTAACTAACAGTTAGGATGTTTTCATATATTAACAATATCATAGAATCAAACTATAAATGTTTTTTTAAATCACTGTTTCTCATTTCCCCCTTAATTAAAAAAACCCATCAGCATGAATTTACTTATTTATATTTGTTTGTAAAACAAATAATTCTATGCAAATTTAACTTAAAGTTATAATTAAACATAAATTATAACTACTAATAAGTAACTTCTGTCAGTTCAGATATCCTGTCACAAACAGAGCTGCAGCATGCTCTGATTCCTCATCTGTTGGTTAACTGCTTTAAAGGACTTCTCCCAGCATGCCCTGTGAGGAAGGTGGAGTTATTGTCCATCATTTTTTTATTCTCTCAGGATCTCTGACATGCAGTTTGGTAAGTCTAAACTCTCACTCGGTGTGAGTGATGATTAAAAAATAGTACAATCCAGATCATAAACTGGATCAGCACCAAAGTATAATTCCTTGTTTTTTTGTAACAATGCCAACATTTCCTGAACATTTCATCGACATCTGTCCTTTAGATTTTACCAGATCTTTGCTAACAAACAGACAAAAAGCCAAAGTATACAGACAGAACCAGAAATTTCTTGGTTGAAGTAACAAAAGGATCACATGTAGGAGCAGAGATGATCAAACAAAGGGGTAATCTGCGACCTTGACCTTAAAGAAAGAAAATGGATGGATGGATGGAGAAGAGATTGTTTGCAATTTTACTCCAAGCTATTCATTCCAAGCTTTCTTTGCAGCTTCAGAGCAGAACAAATGGCACACTTTTTAAGGTTATTATCAGAAATTAAAACACAAAATGCAGTCAATGGCAAAAAAAAAAAAAACGTTTACACTAACGGCTTTATTTACAAAGCACTTTAAATACCCACAGGACTTAAGAGCGGTACACATAATAAAACAATCATACAATCAGTCAGATTGAAATAAAATGGAATGGATGACCCCTAAACCCTGAGGAGACCCTAACCCTAGCCCTGAGCCAAAAGGCCCTAACTCCTTAAATAAAATTCTGAAATATGTGGAACAAATTAGACAAAACAGTTCTGTCTTACTGTAATCAATAAAGCATTACATATATTCCAATCAACAGTTACACTTTTTTTTAACAGTATTTGCAATCACAGTCATCAAATACACAAAGAATAAAACAGCTGAAACAAGACCATAGTACTCTGGATGAAGTCCAGGGAATCCAGTCAGTATGAATTCAGTCACTCTGCTACCATTTCTCTCTGACATGATGTGGAAGAAAATTGCTTTAAAACTTAGAAAAGCATAGCAACAAATTACATAAAACATTCAAGCCCTAAATGTTTAACAATAATCTTGACAGTCAAATAAGATTGAATTTTAATGTTAAAATTTTGATTTTTTTTTTTTCACTTTCCTCCTTTAATTCTTTTTTACACTCTTCTTTTTAATCAGATCTGCATTTACTCCTATAAAACTGCCTTCAAACCCAACAAGCCTTTTTTTTACTCTCCCATCATGTAAATGCACTGAATAACAGCAGTAAAGCTCTAGAAAAGTTCAGCATTGTTACTTTAGCTTGCAAATACGTTTTCTCTAATGAGGCAAGTGAATAATCTGATATTTCTCAGGTTTGTTCACTGCTTAAAAGGACTTTCTTTGGCATGCCCTGTGAAGAAGGTGGAGTTACTGTCCATGGTCTCTATGTTCTCAAAGGAAATCAGATATAGTTGGTTGATTTCCTCAAATTAAGCTTTTTTTATTTGCTGAAGATTTTCCACTAAGTAAAACTATTCATAAGTTCAAGTGGCAGCCATGATAATGGCTGCTGGATTTCAGAAATAATGGTAGTTTATTTCCTTTCTTATTTTATTTAGCATATTTTCAATCATTTAAAAAAAATAAAAGTTTACAAGCTTTTCCTGTAGTGTGTAACCAACCATACTTGGTTATGCCTTGACTAGTCATGAGCCAATTTTATGGCTGATGCTTCATATGATCTTTTTTATTTTTCATTGAAATTCCAACTCTAAAACCAAAATATTATTTTAACTTGTTTATTTGTATTTACATTGCAAAGATGACATGTTGTTAAACCCAAAGGATGAGGCATCCAAACGTGAACTAAAAAAAGTTCATTGTTTGTTGACATTGTAGTTTTATTACAGAAAGCCTTTCTGCAACTATTGTGACAAAATGTGAACAGCATTCACTACAGAGTTTCTAATGTGTTTCAAAATCACAATTGATTTTTACAACACATTTAATTAATAAATCAACCCAATGTGCTTTCCATTAAGAACTTAGCATGTTGGCGAGGGTTCTCAATTTCAGGCTCACAGTCTTAGGTTGCATGTTTTTTTTTAATTTTCAAAAGATTTATGCAACTAATTTTTTTCTCACAATAATCAAAGAGTTGTTGTGGGCACCTGGAACTTATCTCAAACCCTTCTTAGTTTCTGTGAGTTAGAAAGAGCAAGAAATGTGAAACAATTTTGTGAGTGGTTGGCAACCAATGAAACTAAATTGTGACTGATTAGAGACAACAATAAGAATCAGACATTACAGAATGCAACAGCAGTAAGGAGACCTGCTGCAGCCTTCAGCATGTCAGCCTGGTTTTCACACAGCGGCCTCTGCACTTTTTCTCTGAGGTCCATATCACTTGACATCAGACTACAAAGTGACTCCAGGACTGGAGAGAGGCTTCGTATTTATATGGTCCAGATTTCTCAAATGTAGCATGATGTTCTTGACCATATTTTTTATTTTTAGCATGAATTTCTTCTTTCTGTGTTTTAATATAAAAAATATGCAACAAATCAGAACTTCATAATGCCTTAATGTAAGAGCTCAGTTTTAATAAAGTTAATTGATTAAAAATCCCAGTGGAGTAAACAAGTACCTTAACAATACCACTATGAGCAGTCAAATTAATACTGAGAAAGGAGTGTTTATATCCCTGGTGTTTAATGGAAGTCTCTCAGCATGTGCTTTAACTGTGAACCCTGAGGACTTATTGGACAAAGCATGTCTGCACTGTTTATTATTGAAATCAAGCAGTTTTTGTGTGGGTAATTCAATCTAAAAACACTATTTTGTAACTGCAGGAATTGAATGATGAAGATAGTACAAAGATAGAAGAAAGTAGTCATCTTGAATGGTTTTAAAGATTTTTCAAATAAAAAAAAATATCCCTAAAAGTGGCAAATACTTTGTACTAAGGAACCATGGTCTGTGGTGAAATATTAATAATGATTATTATGTTGCTGAATAACTGATGAACTTGTCTTTAATTTTTTTTTTCCACAACCTAAAACATTTAGATTTTTTTTCAAATAAAGACAAAAATAAAACTTTACAACTATGCTATAAATGATAATGTAATATTTGACACTATCTAACGCAGGTTAAGTTAGATCATACAGTGGTTCAGCTGTAGCTTAAACACTGCTCGGTTCAACCACTGCATGGTGGCTTTAAGAAGGCCTCAGTAAAAACAATTTGGTGGTCAGTGAGGTTAAGTTTAAATTGTTGTATCTGTTTAGAGAATTTCTTCAAAAGAATGGGAAAGAAAAGCTTGGTCAAAATTTCAACAAAACAATGTTGCATAAGATTGCCTTGAATTGAGAATTACCTAAGGTGCATGCAAAGAGAGTAATTCACAGATGTACACTAATTACACACTTGAGATCACTATTGACATGAGACCTCAATTAGCTGCCTCCTGGTTTCCATTTGTGTTGTTGTTTTTCTTTGTGCATCAGTGAAGTAAAACCTACAATCTCCTCAACTTTACATCACTATTGTGTCATAAAAACATTACACAGCATGCATACAATTCACTAACTGTTTGATTACATGCAACAGAAGTAATAAGTACAAAAGAAAGCAAAGCAAACTGAAAACTTTATCAATATGTTTATATTTAGGCACTTTGTAAAAGCTCATGTTGCTTTTGTCAAAGAATCACTGGATCTACATTATGTTTGTTCCACTGTTTTACTGCAGGCTGTTTGTTACCTCCACCAAGGAGGTTATGTTTTCATTAGTGTCCGTTGTCCGTCCATTACTTCAAAACTAATGAATAGTTTTTGATGAAAACTTCAGGTGGTAGGGTCTTCACAAGAAACAAGTGATAAAATGTTGGTGTGGATCCAGATCCTACAAGTCTTTAATGACCTTATGGCATCGGCAGAGGTTCGCTCTCTCCAAGTGCTTCTAGTTTATTCTGATGTGTGATTCCTCATAAATGTGAAAAAAAAAATCCCTTAAAACCATCAAAATAGTTTGCTAATATTCAGCAATAGCCAGTACAAAATGTCATGGGGACATTCCATTATTCCAAATTATTTGTCAGTGTGAGAAAATGTGCACAGCAAGTGAAAAAAATGAATCTTTTGAAACTTAGCAACTGAGCCGAGTCCAGATACGCCTGTATTTAGGTCTGATTACAGATCAGGGTACCCCAATCTTAAAACAATCTTAAAAGAGTTATTACAAAAAGTTTCTTACATGGTCTCAGGTTCATGACCTCTAATCTTCCTGTCTATCGGTCTCCTGTGGGCTACCACACATACCATCATCATGTCTTGTTTGGACGCTTGGACGCTTGGTGTGAGGTACAGGGTGTCACTGACTCACAATCCATGCTCAAATTTCAGAATATTAATATTTAGTGTGGTGCAATTGTCTTGCCCTAGGCTTTGCCTAAGAACAAAAACCTGTACTAATGCTATGTTAAATGCACATACAGTAGCTGTATGCAAAACATGGCATAGTGCAGTCATCATGGTGGAATAAGCAGTCTTGATGTCATCACTGCCCAGGCTCTAATAGAGCTTTTTGTATCAAAACACAACTTGAGGGTCAGAAGAGCAGCATCAGTCATTTCAGTCTGACCTAACATGTTCAAATGTTGGTTTAAAAAAACAGATGACAGAGTCACAAAGAAAGGCATGATTAGAATGGAATGGCCTGCCTGGTTTGACCCAGAGTGATGTATTATTGTTTGATTTTTAGTACCCACAATTTGTCCATAACAAACACCAGGTTCAAGCCGAGGAGTGTCCATTAATGTATGGGGCTTCAGGACACACTGGACTACTGGCTGGGTTGAGTTTGAAATTATGCCATCAGATCTGTGACCTTATGTATGGGACATATGGGTGAATAAAGGAGCTCAGCTGTCAACTGACCACTACCAGGTTGTAAACTGGTCGCCATTATGGGGAGGGATACCAAATGGATGTACTGTACGCTCCAGTCCTGGAGAGCTTCAGTTTTCACATCTGACAGAGCTTTTCCAATATTCAAAAAATGCCAGAGGAGTCTGAAAGAGCCTTGCTCTGGACCACCATTGCCAATGCATCTGTATGGAGTTGCAACCATGTACTTGGTTAGTTGTGGGACTCTGGAGTAGCTGACAGGCAGGACATAGCTTGAACAGTTGCAAAAGTAGAAACATTTGATGAAACTATGAATCAAGGCCTCAAAAAGATTTTGGGAAAACATCAGGTGGCTCCTACAAGGCCCAGATTAGGGAATTTAAATATGTACTATGAAGGTTAAATGTAGGAAATGATCATTTACAGTGTCAGAGAGTCTTGAAGTTAAGTCACAGCTTTTGAACACAACAAATGTCAGTGCATCTGCTGGTAAAAGGATGAAACACAGAATTGCATTTAATGTTTGGCATCTCTCAGCTTATAATGCATGTGTAATGTCTGTGCAGCAGCGGTGTTGCTTCCTTTCTTTTATAATTTTAAAGGATAAAAGGCAGATTATGTTGATAGATGATATTTATTTATTTATTGAGATACATTGTCTGGTTGTGTATCCATCACCATTTTATCAGTTGGGATCTAAAAGTCCTACAGGTTCTTAGACTTATCATATTCAATAAACCTTTCACTTTTTTCTGTTCATACTTGGCATTGATGTTCCTCTAAGCTATTTTTAAGCTATTTAAGCCACTTTTAAGGCATTCAATGTGTGTTAATCCTCTAAGGTTCTTAAATCCAGGAATCATGTGTCTTTACTCAGACTGTACTTGTGGTCCTGTTGTCTGGTATTACAGATAGTGGCTTCTTTCCCTTTTGTACTGAAGTCACAATCTTGTGCTGCCATTATTAGTACCTCTGTATGGTCCTTTATTCCAGCCTCCTTTAGCCACTGATACGTTTTCTCAATATCAGTGGCCCATGCCATGCAGTGGCTTATTTTCCATCGAGGTTCCTCATGTTCTGTCCCTTTCCAGATTGGGTTCCTCCTGACTGAGACATTCATTTAGCAGTTTATTTCTAGAGGCTATATGCTGGTGTAGATTCTCAGTCATCCAGGCCATGGTAAATTCAAAAAAAAGTTAAAAAACAAAAACAACTGGAC